>NW_012143190.1:4562798-4563607 GCF_000956105.1 Propithecus coquereli | reverse complement strand
CTCTCATCTACCTACATGTTAAAATCTTACATAACTACAGTATATTTAAGAAAATGAAGAAATTGACCATATTACAAAACTATTAATTGAACTACAGAGTTTCTTGATATTCTACTATGTTTTCTAATCATGACATTTTTCTGTTCCAGGATCTAATTAAGGATACCACATTACATTTACTGTCAGGTGTACTACTTATTAGTCGGTGCATAACAAATTACTACAGAACTTAGTAACTTGAAACCACACACATATTACTCACAGTTTCTCTGGGTCAAAAATCCAGATGTAGATGAAGGCCAAAGGTGAGGTCTCAACTGAAGGTTCGGCTGGGGAAGGCTTACCTTTCAAGCTCATGTGATTGCGATTAGGAATCAATTCCCTGCCCAGGTCAAGATGAATTCACTGGTGAATCTTTCCAATCCTTTAAAGAATTAATACCACTATGTCACACATTTGTCAAGTAACAATAACAACAATGGAGACAAGATCACTTCCCATTTGTTTACTATAAGTTAGTTTATCCTGATAACACAAATAGACAAAAACATTTCAAGAAAGGAAAATTAAGACCAGTACTCCTTATGAATATAGAGAAATATAAATGCAGTTTAATATACAAAAACAAATTAGTGTTATGTGTTATATTAATAAAGAACCAAAACCACATGATCATCTCAAAAGGTGCACAAAAAGCATTTGAAAAATCCAAACCCCATTATGATAACAATATACAGCAAATGAGGCAGATAAGGGAATTTTCTTCACTTTAAAGGGCATCCGCCAATAACTCACATATTGTCATAAGT
>NW_012143190.1:4560067-4562718 GCF_000956105.1 Propithecus coquereli | reverse complement strand
GAATCCCAACAGGCCCAACCTATTATTCACTGCCAATCCCTTGCTGCTAGAACTACAAACATCTTCCTTTTAGGCCTAAAAACTATCACAGAAGAGGGGGCATGTGAGATTGTAAGGGCGAATTTTGAGGGATGGAATTAGTTCAGACTCTTCAGATCAAGGATCTGCACACAGAAGCCTAAACAAATATTAAATGAGAGACTTTGTTTTTTCAAAACTTTGCCTTATTGGGCCATGTGGCCCAAACGTCCATCCCAACCATAAAGAATTTCCTGCTTCCCACAGACTTAGAGCTTCCTGAGTATAATAGTCCTCAGTTATAGAGTTTATGTGAATAGAAATATAACAAAAAAAGTATTGGCCACCTCAGGAGAAATTACTAAAGAGACTGCAAAAAATATTGCTGTACAACAAAAGTCTCTAAATTTCTTAGCTTAAATGGTTAACAATGCTTATATTTTATATAACAAATTGCTAAAAGTCTGCTCCCAAAACCAAGAATATAGTAGCTTAACCCTTAATAGCTAAATTAATTTTGTAAACTTGCCTTTGACATTTTGGTTTTTACTCTTATGTTGCCTATAAGGTTTTAAAGTGTTGATGAGTGCCTGTCCACCTCCAGTCCCATCAGGACTAAAACATTTAATTGGCTGTAAGAACTTTTTGGCTCCTAAGTCCTCTGGGCCACAAGGGTCCCGCCGAGGGCCTGGATGGACCCAGGGAAGGTAGCCACACTGCCCTGACAACGATGAGACAAAATAAGTTTGGCTGTCAATGCTGCCTCTGCAGATCTTGGACAAAAGTGGTGAACTATGAAATAAAATAAAATCTTAAACCCCCCCAGCCAACTGAATGGACCCCTTTTTACCAAGGGCATCCAAAAAATACCCTAAAGCTGAGTTGCTGGCCATGAGAAGGAAGGTCAGACATGCCTCATCCTCCCCAACTCCCTTCTTGGAGATATCCTCTGTAACATATTACCAGGCCTAGGGTTTTATAGGGCAGGGCTTGAACCACACCTTCAGGTCCTCAATTTACTTATCACTTCAGTCTGGGTATATGTCCAGTATATGTCTGGTGGCTTGTCTCTGATTAACAGACTTCCTTATCTTAAAATATTCCAAGCCTTTAGCCAAAACTTTGTTTCTTTAACCAATTACAAATCAGAGAATCTTTAAACCACCTATAACCTTTATCCCCTGCTTCGACATGTCCCATCCTTTCAGGCCAAACCAATGTACACCTTCCATGTATTCATTTATGACTTTATATGTAATTTATGTCTCCCTGAAACATATAAAACCAAACTGTAACTCAACCACAGCAAGATCACTTGCTCAGGGATTCTTGGGCATGGCTCTGGGCCATGGTCACTCATATTTGGCTCAGAATAAACCTCTTTAAATTATTTTACAGAGTTTGGTTTCTCTTTTATTGATAATTCCATCTGTATATCTCTCTTTTTCTTCGTTCCCATTAGTCCTGTTAATCTCATGACTGGTGATCATACAAATCACCTTATGACTGGTCACTGCAAAAAAATGCATTATGGTCTTCATAATTTTTTTTGCTCTGCCCCCTTGCTATTCTTGTCAACTACACTTTTAGGTACTTCGATATTAGAATGGGTTTTGGTGTTCCCTCATGAATACACTGAGTGAAGAAGAAAATCATCTAACTCATGGTTTAGGATGGTGACTGAATTTTCACCTAGAGTTTTTGACTCCCAGAAGGCTGAATTAAGTGAACATGAAGTCATAATCTAAAAGACATGAGCATTCACCCATTGAACTCTAATTTCTAATGAGGCTAGAGTGTGGATACAGTATACTTGGTACATGGCTCAGGATGTGGTCTAAGAATTTGGCTCATTTGCAATGGCATCTTTTTGAGAATTGTGGTGACCTGGCCAGCCTCTGAAACTAGTAGTATAGTACACTGTAGGAAATCATATTTTCCATGATGTTACAATTTGTGGACTAGGTAACAGGCACTGTGTTATCTACGCCTGTAACAACATGTTATTGATAATTTGTCAATGTCAATAAGAGTTCGCTATGTAGTGCTACATCCTTTCAGGCTTTGTTGGCATGGCACCCAAAAATAACTCTGCTGCTAGTCAAAAAAATATAATAGTCTGCGAGCAGGGAGCAGAAATCAGGGGGATAAGTGGGAAACTTTTTCTGCTTTGAGCTTCTTTATTTAACTGGTACATATGCAGAGTCATCATCTAGCCTGCATGCATCTCTTTGGTCACCACTTGATGTTTAAGAGTATGTTGTATAATGCTTGTTCTTTTGCTTTTTCTACCTAGCTTGCTCCACTTGTGAATAGCACTCATATATCACTCCCTAGCCTTCACCTTCAAAAACATGATGCATACAAATTTATATCCAGGTCTTTTTAAGCATATACTGGCCATAATCACCTTACTTATGAACATTTTTTTTGTACCCTGCCCACCTGATAACCTGACAGCATTTGGACTTCATAACGGGCAATGCAATTCCATGATGTGAATGTCAACAGAATGCACAGTCCCAAATAATTCCTGATGAAGACTGTAGAAGGAAGAGTTAAAACTAAATTATAACATAGTTTTCTCTAAGGTTTGAAGGTACAGTTATCTTTTGATCACTCAAAGAAGGAAT
>NW_012143190.1:4559176-4560017 GCF_000956105.1 Propithecus coquereli | reverse complement strand
ATGGTGGCTCATGCCTATAATCCTAGTACTTTGGTAGTCCAAGGCAGGAGGACTGCTTGAGGCAAGGAGTTCCAGACCAGCCTGAGCAAAAGTGAGACCCACCCCCAAGAGTGACCATGGCCCAAGCCATGCCCAAGAAGTTCCGAGCAAGTGATCTTACCATGGTTGGGTTACAGTTTGATTTTATACATTTCAGGGAGACAGGGATTACATTTAAAATCTTAAGTCAATAGATGGAAGGGGTATATTGGTTTGGCCCGAAAAGGCAGGACATCTGGAATTGGAGTCTTACAAGTCACCGGTGGCTTTAGGGATTCTTTAGTTGACAATTGGCTGAAAGAGTCAAGCTTTGTCTAAAAAGGCCCAGAGTCAGTGGAAAGAAATGCTTGAGTTAGAAAAAGGGTCTGAGCACTCTGAAAGGTTGAGAAGGGAGGATATCTTGAGTTAAGATAAGAAACTGCCAGGATGCTTGAGTTAAGGTAAGGCATAACTCGCCGGGCCACTCAGAAAGAAATTTGGGCAAAAGGAAAAGGTGAGAGTTCAGTTCTCACTGATTTCATCTTTTTCCCCCTTTAAAAAGGCTGGGATGGTAACCCTCACCTTCAACTTTTCATCAGCTCCGGTATTTTTTTTTCCTTTTTCCATCCTGGTTGTAAGTCTGTTATGGCCTGATGTCACAATGTTACTTACATCTTAAAGGTTTAAGAAAACAATGTTTTCTTCCAATATAACTTAATACTGTATTTTTGACCCTTCTTGGTATGTCTAAATAATATGATCAGAAATCTTCTCAAGCTGTTGCTAAGAGTCATATGTTTCCTTATTCAAGGTACTAGTTTTT
>NW_012143190.1:4547026-4548581 GCF_000956105.1 Propithecus coquereli | reverse complement strand
TAACTTCTTCTTCGAAAGATTCAGCATGGAAAAGGAAAAAGAAAAATTTCACAGTAGAGAATTTTGACAGGAACTACCTCATCTAAGTGATAAAATTATTAATAATATCAATAGTGAATGTTGACAATATGTACCCTTGATATGACGTGATCCAATTAGCACTATTCCTCTGTGATCTTTATCCCTTAAGCCCACAAATCCAGACTATTTATGAAAGAAACATCAGATAAATCCCAAATCATTGGTATCAAAAATAAGGAAACTCTGAAAAACTGTCACAGTCAAAGTGTCTACAAAACATAAAATCTAAATGTGATGTGATATTCTGGATGAAATTCTGGAAAAAAAATTGGACATTAAGTGAAAACTAAGGAAATCTGAAGAAAGTGTGGAGACTAGTTATATAGTGTATAATATCAATTGGTTAATTGTGACTAATGTTACACACTGATGTAAGATGTTAATAATAAGGTACACTATTTGGGGGGTCTATGGGAACTGTGTATTATATTTACAACTGTTCTACAAATCTAAAACTAATCTTATAAAGTTTATTTTTCTCAAAGTCATTGTTGAGCTCATAAACAGGTCATAAACAGTATTGATGCTCACTGGATGTGCATCACATGAAACCCCTTAGTTTCATCACATCTCTTAACTGCTGAGGATAACTACTACTGTGAATTCTCTTTTTGCCATTCTCTAATTTTATGATTTTCTCTTTATATTTCTAAATGTGATAATATTTACTTGTTCTTGTCTTCAAACTTAAATCAATGTGTTTAATTTATTCATATTTCTAGTCTAATCATTAGAAAACATGAGATAAATCCAAATTATGGGAAATTCTTCAAAATACCTGACCTGTAATTTTCAAAAGGGTCAAGGTCATGAAAAATAAATGAATACTGAGAAACTATTCCACATTGCAGAAGACCTGATGTGTCAGGTAGACCAAAACATGGTGTCCAATGATCACAACCTGTAAGTAACACACTGCTTCTGCTATGTAATGTGTTGATTGGCCTCCCATGTGTCTCATTTGACCAACACACCCCAAATTAACTTTTGTTCAATCCAGAGTGCTCCTAGAGGGTCGATGTCATGGTGGGAATCAACTGGACACAGGTCAGACAAGATCCACAAGGGTGTGTACCAGTATAAACAGGTTTCCTGTGAGAGGGATATCTGGTCAGGGGTCAGACGCTTAGGCATTAGGCCATTCATCAGAATAAAGAAATATCCCATGAAAGGCACATTGTAAACATTCAGGACCCAATTACCTGGAGTCCCTATGGGCAGGGACATAATTTATAGACACTTTCCAGAAAGAGACCTCAAGACAAACTAGAAATAACAAAAATATTAATACAACATAGGTGGAAAGGTAATTTTATAAACTATTGTTCAAAATTCTATTGAGAAGAAAGATACAAATTGTAAAGGGTTACTTGAAAATTTGCACTTATATGGTAGTTCTCTAAAGACTTAGAGAAATCAGTATCTTGAAAATTTTGCCTAATCTTAGAAATATGAGCAATGCTTAATGTAAGTT
>NW_012143190.1:4518902-4543091 GCF_000956105.1 Propithecus coquereli | reverse complement strand
ATAGCTATACTTAACATGTAGAGGCCTAACATTCGAGTGTCAAACAATGTGACAGAGAAACTCATAGAACTGAAAGAAGAAATAGATGAGTTCACTACTATCAATGAAGACTTAAACACCCTCCCATCAGAAATGGACAGATCCAGTAAATAGAAAATCAGTAAGGACATAGTTAAACTCAGTAACACCATTGGTCAACTGGAAATAATTTGCATCTTTATATAACTTAATAAAACAATAGGTATTACACATATACTTCTCTGGCCCCTGTGGATCCTTCCTCAAAATAAGCCATAATATAGACATTAAAACATAAATTATCAAATTTAAAGGAATAGAAATCATACGATGCATGCTCTGACATCACAACAAAATTAATCTAGAAATCAGTAATGAAATGATAACTGAAGTATCCCCAAATACATGGAAATTAAACAACACATTTCTAAATATAATATGGCCCAAAGAAGAAATTTCAAGATATATTTAAAAATATTTTCAACTAAATGATGATGAAAATACGATTTATGAAAATTTGTGAATGTAATAAAAGCAAATCTTAAAGGGAAATCTATGTGTTTCCACTTTAGGGAAGGAGAGTAAGAAGAGCATATTCAATTGAAAATAAGCAGTAGGAAGGTTATACAATTGTGAAAACAGTAAATACAAATTATAGATAAAGAAGCTGCATGTTTGAAAGGAATAATGATAGTTTAATAGTTTCCATACCATAGAATTACCCAAAATAGACAATGAAAACGCAACCACCCAAACAAATCACTTGCTTACGTTCATGCAGAGGTGACCCCACTCCTAATGAGACACTAATTTTCAAAAACAGTCAATCAGAGAGATACTAAATTTGGGTAATTTTGTTTGTTCACTATAATATGTTGGGAAATACTGTAAATATAATTAATTCACCAATAAGACATTTAGGTAAGTAACAATAGCTACAAATATAATTTACAAGGGAACATGTAATAGAAAGAATCAATTTATATAATACATGTTACAATAAGAGAGACCTGAGAAAATAAGAGGTTTGTATAAAAATGATAAAGAACATGTAAGAGGCCATGCAGACACAGGCATGTGAATGTGTCTATGTTCATGGACAAAATTCTCCACTGGATCTATGCTCGGTCCCACCATGGCCTACTCTCCCTGCTCCTGCCACCTTCGTACATTTCTAGTCCCAGGGGTCCTTCCAATCCACTGTCCTCTTCTCATGCCCTGGCCTGTGCCATAGACACTCTTTTCCTCTTCTCTTTCCCCTTCTCTGTTTACTGGACTCGCTGCTCCTCACTCAGCAGCATCTCCTCAATGTTCCTCCTCATAGAGGCCTTCCTTGTACATCCCATTCTGTGTTTGAGGCATCTCCTCTGGATTTCCAAGGACAGTTCTCCCAACTGTTTTGATTTCTGTTAAATTTTCTAAATGTCCACTGAAATGAAATATCAGAGAACATGGAAACTTTGTCTTTGTGGTTCTCCTGTGAGCCCCACACATGTACTTGACACAGAGCAACATAGAAGATGCTACATTATATTAAATTTCACTAATGAATTAATAAATTTCTCAAACTCCTCCCCTAGTTCCCAACAAATTCCATCTTTATTTCAATCTGAAGAGGATTTGAACTTGAATATTAACATGTGTTTTTTTCTTTCCCCCCCTCTGTCCTCAGGACAGGATACAAGCCCTGACTCCCCTTAGCCTCTTCTCCAGCTCCCCCATTCTCAACTCACTGTACAGACCCTTGAATGGACCCTGTTGCTCCCACCTCATCTGCACCTCTCTGTCCTTCTGGAGAATTTTGCCCCCTTAGAGCAAGTAAAGTCGTCTTGTTCTCCAAGTTTTAGTTCTATTAATATGGCTCCCTAATAAATATTTTCAAATTCTATTAGTTGCCATATTTCACCTATTTTTTCCTGTGTTATTTTCACGTGTTATTACAATCTCTATTAACCTTGTGTTGGCCAGAGCATGGTTTTAATTGTCTGCAAAAAGATGAACATATCCTAAAATCTTCTGCTATCACCTTAGGGTAATATCACCTGCATCAAAACTTGCAGAATGGATATGAACAGGAAAGATGCAAATCATACAGACATTTAACCTCTTGTATCAAAAAGGTTACTTTGTTATACCTCTTCATGTTACAAAGTGTGATGTTAAGATATTTATGACTCTGGGTCAAAATTGAATACAGAACAATCAGAATCAGAATATCAGGATATTTATAATATATATTACTTTCAATATAATTTCTATTTTTATGTGTATGAAATGGTGCTTTTAAAATTCTACAAGGACTTTTCAATACATGTATATAAGTCTATTGTGTATATAATAGTTTAATTGACAAATGTAGTACACTTTCTTATAGATCCTTCCTAATCTGTGATTCATCGACATCCAGTGGATGCCACCCAACAAGATGCCTGCAGACACTGTGCATAGACAAATTCTGATCTTCCTTTATCATGACACAAATACCAGTTACGAAGCTGTCTGCCTTAATCTGAGCGTGACCCGCAGTGTCCCTGATTCACTTTAATACTGTCAGCTAGATACATACAGCCAGGGTACAGTAATTATGCAGTAACTGCAGGATGAATAAAAATATGGTACCATAGAAAAATTACTACAGATTGGACACACCTTATCACATGCACAAACCAAAGTAAATGGGCACATAATAAGGAACAATGGTTTGCAGGAGAGAATATATTACACTGTGTAGGGCAGTGATACCTAAAAGATATGAACTAATGATGTGAGGCCTAAATTGCCTCAGGTTATAGCATTGGAAGAGTTGCTAGGCTGTGGTGTGGCAGGGATTGTGGAAAAAACTCTCAGTTGAAAAGACAGAACTGAGAGTCTTAAGAACAAGGTGACTGTCTGGGTGCAGTGGCCCATGCCTATAATCCTAGCACTCTGGGAGACTGAGGCAGGAGGATTGCTTGAGCCCGGGAGTTCAAGAGCAGCCTGAGCAAGAGCAAGACCCCATCTCTACCAAAAATAGAAAAATTAGCCAGCGTCATGGAACACGCCTGTAGTCCCAGCTATTCGGGAGGCTGAGGCAAGAAGATCACTTGAGCCTAGGAATTTGAGGCTGCAGTGAGCTGTGATGACCTGAGTTGACAGAGGAAGACTCTGTCTCAAAAAGAAAAAAGAAAAGAAAAGAAAAAAAAATAACAAGGTGACTGAATTTCATTCTGTCATTTTTTATGTCCAATGGAAGAAAGGAAGAGAGCATTCATACCAGCGCCCATACAGTGCACACTGAGATGTGGTTTACAGAAGGACAGGAGCAGTACAGGAAAAAAGGTAAAGACACAAAAAAAAGTCATTTCAATGAACTTGGTCTTCAACCCTTTCATCTGATTTCTGACTTCAAAAAGACAAAGTCATTTCCATGACAGAATGATTTTGCAACAAACCCCAGAATGAAGAGATACCCCTTAGGGATGAAGTAAATGGCATGTGTAAGCAGACTGGACAACCCAATGGGGATACCAACTTGCCTTTACTATGTTATTTTCTACGTTTGGCTGATAAATGCACTACATTATGAAATAATTAAAGGAGACCTTTCTACTTATATGAGTAGAATGCAATTATCACCAAAAGAAGAAAAAACCAAAAAGCTCTTTACCTCTATTTGTTTCCCTATAATACTTTCACAGTTTACTTTAAATTTAGGAAATATTTTGTCTCTGATCCTCACTACATAAATGCCACAGTCTATAGAGTTTGTGTGGAGTATCGGGTTGCTCTTTACATGCAGCGAAATTAAAATATATTTTTGCCAAGCCATAATACAATAAATGAGGAGTCCTTTTATTTACTTAAACCAACACATGGTATTGAAATTCTCTGTGTATAGTAATGAAGCCCAGAGACCCTGACTGAAGGCCATAACTGGCAAAACAAATGACCATCTTTTAATTTGGAGAAAGTACCCATAAAATACAGGGTTCTTGCTCTATTGGTTGCTTGCCTTTCATAAATCTTAAACAAATATGCCCCATGCTGTTCTGAGCCCATTAGATTGAGGAATCTAATTGTCTGCTAGACATATGATATTAAACTGAGACACTCACCCTGTAGAAATGCTTTGTCCTCAAGAGAATGTGTTCTTTGCAGCACTGCCATGTTGGTATTAGAGCCCTTCTTATTATAAGCCTTAAATAAATACTAGTCTACATTTTGTATTCCTGCTAAAGAATATCTGAATATGGGGCTTTCTTGGATATATGAGGCACATGCCCCTCTCTTTGAGGAAGTGATTCCTGACATTCAATCAGGTAACTGGAAAATGGGATGAATGATGGGGAAGAAGAAAGAGAATAAGAGTCGCTGGGACTTGAAAGGATCTTCCTGAAGGTCACCTGCGTTTGACACAATGAATAATAATGGAAGGTGCTTTGCTATTCTCTCATAACATGTCCATCCATTTCTTGAACCTAAGGACTTTGCTCATTTTTGAACCAAACTGGTACTATTTAAAAGATACTTTTATTTGAAATAATTTTAGATATACAGAAAGATTCACCGATAGTACAGAATTTTATATGTCCTTCAGTACCCGGGATGTAACATCTTATTTTTTTTTCCCAAGGTATGCAATTATGATTTAATGATGGTAGTCTTTTCCATGAAGGAGAATGTAACAGCTTATATAACCAAAATTTATTTATAAACACTAAGAAAATGCCTGTGAAACAAAATTATTAACTGAAGTACAAACTTTCTTCATACTTATTAGGCTTTGCATTAGTACCATTTTTATTTTCTAGGATCTAATCCAGGATACCTATTACATTTATTATCAAGTGGTGCCCTTATTAATTGCTGCATAATAAATTACCATCAAGGTTAGTGGCTCAAAACTACACACACATTACTCACAGTTCCTCTGGGTCGGGAATATAGGGTAGATAAAGGCCAAGGCTGAGTTTTCAACTGAAGGTCCTTCTGGGGAAGGATTCACTTCCAAGCTCAAGTGATTGTTGTTAGTATTCAATTCCCTGTGGTAAGTCAGGAAGACTTCACTGGTAAATTATTCCAAAACTTTAAAGAATTAATACCAATATATCACAAATTCTGTGCAAAAGTTAAAAACAACAATAACAAAATGGGGGAGAGATCACATCCCAGTGTGCACTACAGTTAATATATGTTGATATGACAACTAGACCGAGGCATTTCAAGGAAGGAAAATTAAGACTAATGTATTTTATAAATATAGAGGAAAAATCTTCAAGGAAATAATAGCAAAAAATCAGCAAATATAAAAAAAGATTATATACTATAACTGAGGGTATGTATCTCAAGAGTACAAATTGGGTTCAACATAAAAAATTAGTATCATGTCCTATATTAATAAAATAAACAAAAAAAATGATCATCTCAAAAGATGCAGAAAAAGCACTTGACCAATCCAAAACCTATTCATGTTAAAAACACGCAGCAACTTAGGACAATAGGGAATTTTCTATACTGTTAAAGGACATCCATCAAAAACTCAAATACAATCATAAGTTATTAGAAAGCCTGAATATTTTTTCTAAGATTAGAAAACAAGACAAGGATGTCCACTCTTGCCAGTTGTATCAATTTCTTTCCTGGGGAATGCAGACAGGGTAAATTGTCTAGAAAAACAAACACAAGGCTGAATATTTTCAAATGTGCAATACTTTCCAAATAGGTATGTAGATGTAATGAAATCCATAAAAAAAATCTAAGATGACATATTTTCCCTAACTTAGCAAGCTTATTCTAAAATTCACGTATGATATACAGCCAAATATTTTTGAAGAAAACTAAGTTCACCAAGTAGACTCATACATTCTAATTTCAAAAGTTACTACTAAATGATCACAATAAAGATTTGTAGTACTATCATAAAGACAGACATACAGCTCAAAGAGATATAATAAGTTAAGAATATAATAAAGGAATATAATATAATAATAAAGGTATATAACAAATAAAGCAATGTCTAAAAATTAATCTTTCCTTTCATGGTCAAATGATTTTACAAGGTTGAGAAGTCAATTCAATAAGCAAAACTATTTTCTCATCAAATGGTGCTAGAATAAGTAGATATCCACAAGCAAGTTGAACTCCTTTCTCACATTATATACATAATTAACTTAATATGATTATAAACTCAAATATAAGAGCTAAATTATCCAAACCCATCGAAGAGAAGATAGCAGTACATCTTCATGGCTTTAGGTTAAACAGTGATTTCTAAGATATGACACCACCTAAAGCACAAGAGAAAGAATAAAATATATGTGTGTGTGTGTGTGTATATATATATATATTAGACTTCATCAGAATTAAAATCTTATTTGAAGTACACAATGGAAAGTAAAATGATCACCCCCCCAAAAAGGAGAAAATCTTTGCAATCATATAGCTGAAAAAAACCTGTTATCCAGAATATACAAAAATGCTTTGCAACTCAAAAATAAAGAGGCAAATACCTCAATAATAATGGAAATTATCTGAATATCCATTTCTCCAAAGATACTACAATTATACACATGCTATGATGCCCAACAACTTTTGTCATTAGGGAAATTCCCATCTAAACAACTTGGAGATACAACTCATAAATCTAAAAGGCATATTACTAAAGCAAACAGAAAAACGCAAAATACTGTGCAATTCCATTAATGTGTAACTCTGGAAAGAATAAAAGTATAGAGACAGTAACACATTTAGTATTTACAAGGGCTTTGGGAGAGAGGTAGGTCAAATTAGTGAGGACAGCAGATTTATTCTGGGCAGTGAGATCATTCTGTATTATATCATACTGTAATGATGGATACATGATAATGTTTTTTTAAATCTTATAGGACATTATAACACCAAGAGTGAACTTAAAAGTATGCAAATTAAAACACTTATTTAGTGGTAAATGGCTACCAGGGAGGGATGCAGACAAAATAATATTATATAACAAATGAATGAAATAACTTCCCTGAAGGAAGTTGGGAAAAGAGGCTGAGCTAAATAACTTAGGAAATAGGTAGGGATGCTGAGTCTAAAGGAATAAGGATTTGTACATAAGCACGTTACTTTAGTTGGTAAAGTTGTTCCTCCTGGAAATATAAATGTCCAATTCTGAAACCACTATACAGGTATTTTGGATGATATGATTAAATGAACAGAAACAACTTCCTCATTGTTAAAGTGTAGGCTGCACACAAATAAGTGGGAATAGGTAGACTGATTGATGTGGTACTGCCTTAGATTATATATTGCTAGACTATAAGGATTCATATTTAATTTAATACAGATATATGGACACATATTAAATATTTATATATGTGTGTTTATACATGAGTCAGTATACACAAATACAATTCTTTGCTCTGTCAGCTGACAAGTACTAGAAAATAAATGCCTGAGGAGCAATGGTAATATGCCTGGTGCCCAGATCTTCGTTTCTAATTCCATTATCCAATCAAATGAACCCGGGCTCCATGAAAAACGGAGAATACTAGGCTTGGGAAGGGAATAAACATAATTAGTTTGGAGCACCTCCTAGTGACAGAACAAAAGAAAACACCAAATGACAAGGTAACCTATTAACAAACAGTAACATCAAACCCTAATTATGGGTGTATTTCAAAATGGCAAAGGATCCAACTGAAAGACCTTCCAATGGCCAACACTGGAACAATATTAGCAATAAAATAAAGTAGTACAATAAAAGTATAAAATAAACATCTATGTTTGCATATCAATATAAATGACTGAATAAATATATTATATGTGAAGAAAAACATACACACAAGTTCATGGTGAACTTTCCAAATAACTTTTGTAAAGACTCTATGCATAAGGAGTGGAGCATGAATACCCAGTTCTTAAGTGTGTATTGTGTATAGTGACATTGTTTTCTAAACATACAATATGGAAAGGGGAATAAAAAGAGTACTTTTACAGAGGAAAAATTTGACAGGCACTACCTCCTCCAGGTGATCAAATTAACATCAACAGTAATAAGTCATGTGGATAGTATATAGCCTTGATATGATGTGATGACAATGGGACTTTTACTCTGAGATCTTCATCCCCTAAACCTACAAATTCAGTCTCATCATGAGAGAAACATCAAAGAAATCCCAAATTGGAAATGTCAATGTTATCTAATACAAGGGGACTGAGAAAATATCATAGTCCAGAACCTAGGGAGACATCATATCTAAATGTGATGAGATATTCTGAGTTCCTAGAAGAGAAACTGAACATGAAGTGAAAATTAGAAAACCTGAATAAACTGTGGATAGTATTTAATGATCATGTATAATCATCGTTGGTGAATTGTAACTAACATTCCCCACTAATGTAAGAGGTTAATAAAAAGGGACACTGTGTGTGGGGTATATGTAAACTCTCTCCTATTAATACATTTTTAAATGTTCTGTAAATCTAAAACTATTTTTTTATTTTGACAATACTCAAATGGGGAAAATGAAACTATTCTTTAAAAAAAAAAAAGGTTTGTTTTTAATGTCACTGCCAAGCTTAAAAAACAGATCATTAGCAGAATTGTTGATGTTCCCTCAGTGCATCTCCTTAGTTTGTCTTCCTAACCACTGAATTTAACTATTGTGAATTCTGCCAATTCCTAAATTTTTATATTTTTTCTCTCTACATTTGTATTTGTAACTACAATATTGCTTAGTTTTTGTTTTTTTTTTTTTTTGTCTCCAAACTTAGATGAATGTGTTTAATTTATCCATACCCTAAACATGAGAAGCCATCAGAAGAACCCATATTGTGGGACACCCTACAAAATACCTCACTAGTCCTTTTCAAAAAGGTCAGGATCATAAAAAAGAAGTGAAGATTGAGAAACTGTTTCTGAGACAAAGTAGCAAAGGTAAGATGCCCTGTTTGCTCATTCTGTTTGCCTGCAGGATTTCACAAAGCCTGACTCAGTGACTGAGAGCAGCCCTCGGGAAGAATGCCCTGAAGACAATAAGCAAGGCAGAGCACAAGTTCCCCTGTGTCTTGCCTAAATACTGAGTTTTTAGAAAAGATAAGATCAATGATCCTAGCTAGCCCTTGCCTCCTTTTCTGCATAAGACAGTGTCAGACAGGGACAGTGGTTATACCTCTGTAATCTATAATGAGATGTACCATCACACCCGAACTTTGATATTTTGCTCTAATGTAACTTCTGAGCATATACGGAATGATCACTACCAGTATATAAACTATGGGCTGAAACACTACTTTGGAGCAGACTAAAAGGAACTCTCTGAGAGACTCTCCCAGGTTGGAATCCTCAATAAGACTTCTGAATAAAACTATCTTTAATTATTTAGCAGCTTGATTTTTTCCTATAGCTGACATGTTTCATATAGAAGACTTGATGTGTCAGGTAGACCCTAAGTTGGTGCCCAGTGATCCCCACCTGTTCCTGTATACTACATTGTATTCTAATCCCACTCCAGTGAGTGTAAATAGGAATTGTGACTCGTTTTGAAACAATAGTGCAAAGATGTTAAAATGTCACTTGGGTGATTGTATTACATAAGATTATGATTTCTGCCTTGCTAGCAATTTCTCTCTCGATGGATTTTATGAAGCATTTTGCCATGTGAGAGAAACTCACTTGGCAAGGTACTCTGTTTAGCTTAATTGGGGATTTTGATGCAATAGCCTACCCTACAGTTTGCAATATTACATTTTAAACTAATCCAAAACACTTTTCAAATGACACTATATTGCCTGACAGATAGTGTGAGCATTTTATAATAAAAATCCTAATTTCTTTCTCCTTCCCTTTGTATTATTATCATTCATTTAACATATATATGCATACATGTGCATGTACATATATGTGTACATATATATATGCATATGACATATACATAAGCATACAATATTAAATATAGTGTTCCTATTATTTTCAATAAACTCTCTTCTCTTAGAATAAATTGAGAATATGATAAAATATTAAAGCAATAAAAAGTTAAAATGACATAAAGCTGATATACTAAGAAGGAAGAAGAAATGGAATATGCAATGCTAAAAGAAAACCAAAATAGGAGGGAAATTAGTTGAAGACAAAAACAGAATGAAAGTGCAAAGGCAAAAACAGAAAACAGTCACAAATATGGTAGACATTAATCCAACTATATCAATTATAACACTGAATGTCAATAATCTAAATGGACTTATTAAAAGACACACATTGACAGAGTGGATGAAAAAACAAAAGACCCAACTATATATTGCCTAAAGGAACCCCCTTTAAACATAAACATACATATAATTTAAAAGTAAATAGATGGAACAAAATGTACTATGCTAACTCTGATGAAAGAAAGCAACTGCAGCTATATTAATTACATAAACAGCAGACTTCAAAGCAAGGAAACTTATGAGGAATAAAAAAGGGAATTACATAAAAAGAAAAAGAGTCAATTGTCCAGAAACATATAATAATCCTTAAAGTTCATGCTCTTAACAATAGAGTCCAAAAAACATGAGGCAGATACTAACAAAACTGCAAGGACAGAGATGAATCCACTATTATAGTTGGAAATTTCAACATCTTCTATCAGAAAAGTACAGATCTACCAGGCAGAAAATCAGCGAGAACAACAATGAACTGCAAGTATCATCAATCAACTGGATATAATCAACATCTACAAACTACTTTATCCAATGCCTGCAGATTACACATTCACCAAGGAACATTCACCAAGATATATCACATTCTGGACCATAAAACATACCATGACAAATTTAGAAGAATGGATATTGTATAATTTCTTTCTCTCAGATCACAATAGAATTAAATTAGAAATCAAAAGATAACTAACTGGAAAGATAAGTGAAGTATGCCAAAATGCATAGGAATTAAACAACACTTTTCTAAATAACATGTGGGCAAAAAAGACAACTCCAGAAAAATTTTTTTAAAAAAATTAAAATACAATTTATTAAGATTTGTGGGATGCAGGAAAGCAGAGCTTTGAGAAAAATGTGTATCATTGGATGCATATATAGGAAATAGAAGAAAGATCTCAAATCAATCATGTAAGTTTCCAACTTTGGGCCTAGAAAAAGTAGAGTATGTTAAATCCAAAGTAAATTTTAAAAAGTCACAATATTGTTAGGGGAATAAAAACAAAGTAAAGTTAAAGCCACCGGATTTTTCGAAGAAATTGTTTGCTTAATAGTTCTCAGAACATAGAAGTATCAAAATTAACAGTAAAAACACAACGCCTCAACCAAAACCCTTGTTTGAGGTCATGCAGAGGTGAATTACCTCCTAAATGGGAAGATAATATGATAATTTTGATAAATAATCAATCAAAGGTAAAACAAGGGTAATTTCATGTGTTCATTAAGGTTTATAGTATATTTTAGAATGGCTAAAATAATAGATTTTAAACGTTCTCACCATTAAAAAAAAATTGGTAAGGTGGTGAAGTAATGCTTATGTTAATTCTCTTGATTAAATCTTTGTATGATGTATACAATCTTTCACACTGTAATCCATTAATTGTAACACAATCATTATCAGTTAAAAATAAATACATCAGCAAATGCATTATCTATGAATCATCCACAAATAAGACATTCAGGATAAATATTGCTATGTACATAATATAAAAGGGCACATGTGATAGAAAGAATGAAGTTAAAACATACGTTACAATTCAAGAGACAGGAGGAAATCACAAGGGTTTTAAGAAAATAAACATGGAAGACAACCGACAAACACAGCAGCGTGGTAACTCACATGCCCGCGGAGAAACATCCTGTGAAGCCACCCTCTGCCGACCGACTGCAGGTCCCCCTCCCTTCCCCACAAATCCCCCCATTCCCCCAAACCCACCCCCTGCCCCTGATCCCCCGCTGCTCCCCTCTTCCCCATCCCCTGCAACCTGCAGCCAACCTCCAGCCTGCATCCCAGCATCTCTCTGCGTCGTCATCCTCGCCTGTGCTGGGCCTCTGGTCCCTTCACTGCGCAGCTGCGGACCTTCCTCAGCACTTCCTGTCAGGCTGCTCTCAGCCTCCCGGGGGTAGCAGCCAGTTAGCCGTGAGACGTCGACTGACACCATTTCCTGATTCATGCATCCCACCTACACCTGCAGAATGACGGAGAGTACAAGAACCAGGTGGTTTGGGAGGTGTGAGTGATGGAGAAAGGGAGGCAAACAGGAGCATCCAGGGTCCCCTAGCCTGCAAGTCCGCCAGCCTGTGCATCCTCTTTGCCCCTCTCCACCCTTGCTCCTCCTCAGAACCAGCCCGTCCAGGTAATGCCTAGGGCCCTGTCTCACTCGTTCCGTCTTTCTGACAGGCAGACCTCATGGGCTGGGATACCATTTCAAGGAACAAGATACAGACACTGAAAATTCCAGCACACAGCATGCATTCCTCTGTGAGCTCCCCCTGCATCCCTCCTGAACCTGCCCTCTCTCATCTGCCCAGTCCCACCATGGTCTGACCTTCCTGCTCCTGTCACCCTCACACATTAGTGATCCCAAGGGCCTTCCAATTCACTTTCCTCTTCTTTTGCCCTGGCCTGTGCCACAGACACACTGTTTCCTCTTCTCTTTCCTGTCCCTTATTTTCTGAATTCTCTGCTCCTCACTCTTCAGAATCTCCTCAATGTCCTTCCTCTTAGAGGCTCTCCTTGTCCATCCCACTCCAGGTATGATGCCTGTTCTCTGAGTTCCCAAGGCAGCTCTTTCATACACAATTTAGATTTCTGTAAGGTTTCTCAGTACCCACTGGACCAAAATCTTGGAGAATATAAAAATGTTGTCTATGATTTTCCCCTGAGAGAAGGCTCCCACATGTAGTGGACAAAAAGCAATAGAAAAGATTCTCTGATAAATAAAAAGGGAGAAAGCATAAAAAAATTAAAAATATTTCCTAGCTAATAAAAAATATAATTTATAACTCCTTTTTTACAAGACTACATTATAAAACTATGTGCTGCTTGTCTGTAGATGTATGTACACAGTTTCTGAATGATGTTTTATTTTACTTATTTATTTTGTGATTGTTGTGTTTTTGTTTGTTTTTACTGAAAAATGAAAGCAATTTTAGTATTCACTCACCAAAGAGTAACAAAAGTATGCATACCTATGTTATGATCCTTCAGTACAGGATATGTCATGCAAGCATTTACAAAAACTTTAAGTGGAAAGAATCAGAGACTCTAGCCAATGTCCATAAATTTTTGGATAAGAGAAAAATCAAACAATATTCTGAAATACATTCTTGCATATTAACAAAATAGCTGGTCTTTGTGTTTGGAAAAGGAATCTCAGTGTTTGATCTACACAAATTAATACTTTGTGAGCTTTTCAATTAGAAAAAACTAACCATGTAATGGAAACAAGAATCTCTTCTTAGGCATGAGACTCTCCAAATTTTGTCTGGTTCCTAGAAAAGTCTCTGTTCTTATTCTTTTCAACTAAAGGTATGTCAGAAAATTTCTGGAAATAGCTTATACAAAGAATGTGTAACCTCTATCTTCCCTAATAAAAGTGATGTTCCCATTTAATTTAGTAAAGGGTGATACATTAAAATATGTAAATAAAAATGACATTAATATACAATACAAAAATATTAATTTGGTTACAGATGATGTTTATGCAACCAAAACAAAAAAAGTAAAAGTAAATTTATATACAAATGTCAAAGACATTTGCAGGCCAAATCAAACACATAGAAGAAGTTCTAAAAGATAAGACTTTACGCGGTAACTAGTTTTTGGTCAGCAAGCAGAATGATTCTTCAACAAACTCAATTGTTATAAGAAAGAACTGAATTCCCCAACCTACAACAGAGGGAGGACAAGGAGATGCTGGCCTTTCCCATGTAGAACCCACAGAGAGGCTCTCTGTTCACCTCTGTCTTCTGTAGCCCAGCCTTGGGGGTTGTGGTCTGGAGACGGTCGACTATGTCCACTGCACAGTCAGTACTGGTGGCACCCAGGGATGTCTATGTGGGTTCCTGCCCTGTTCTCTGTTGCTATTAGAGTAAAAAGATCCCCAGGCTTCAGAAAGCAGAAAAAGAAAATAAGGAGTCATGAGACTGATTAAAATTCACTGAGAATATACTAAGTAAAAAACAAGGGGAGTGGTGTGGGGGAATTCCCTAAGATTCACAAGGATACTAGAGACATGAGCATCAACAGTAATGATCCAAAGTTCTAAACCCTCCTCTTTATTTGAAGTACAGCCAAGAATGTCAATGTAGGTACCAGGCAGGCAGGTTTTTACTCTTCACTATCTTCATTACACAACAACATTGCTTAAGAGCATGGGGTTAAGAGAATGGGGTCTGGAGGGAAAGATCCTATGCTCAATAACAAGACCATGCAGCATGTACACACACATAGAGAAATAAACCACTAAAGAAAATAAAAGTGAGCTCAAAAATGATACAGGCATATATATGCAAATTATTTATAAGAAAGACTTGAGAAAAGAGAAATTTTCAATAATCCAGAATATTGAACCCATCATGTAAAATAAAATCTACCTTTAAATTGACATTACACACAAACATAATTCCATGTGGATTATACACATAAGTATAAAAACATTCAATACAGAATTTAGAACCCAACTAAGATAATAATATCACCACCATGAGGTAGAGGGAGAATCTCTAAACTACACCAAGAAATTATTTATATGTGTGGAAAAAGATATTCTAATACAGTTGATGTGAGTAAGGACTTTGGAGACAGACTGAGTCAAGCTCAAGGTTCTTTTATTCCTTTCTTATGAGGCATTAGCTCAGCTTCTGAACGAGACCATGGGAGTAGTAATAATGCTTGCCTCTTGAGATGCTGTAATGATTTAATGAACTAATAATAGAAAAATATGTACATTAATAAGTGTTTAATAAACACTGTCAGTATATGCTAATACTGAAAGATTTTTCCAAGTATTTTTCATTTACACCAATGATAAAATCTCATTATTTTATGTCACAATGAAAACATAAAATGTCTCTTTTTATAGAATGTCATTTTTTTTCCTTTGGGTAGATGGACAGTAATGGGATTGCAGCACGATTCCTAATTGCAGTGATATGGAAACAACCCAAGTGCCCATCAATATATGAGTGGATTAATAAAGTGTGGTATATGGATACCATGGAGTTCTACTCAGCAACAAAAACCAATGGTGATCTAGCACCTCTTGTATTATCCTGGATAGAGCTGGAGCCCACTCTACTAAGTATCACAATAATGAAAAAACAAGCACCACATGTACTCACCATCAAATTGGTATTAACTGATAAACACCTAAGTGCTCATAGAGTAGTAACATACATCGGGTGTCGGACAGATGGGGGGGGGAAGGGGATGGGTATATACACATATAATGGGTATGGTGCACACCTTCTGGGGGATGGACATGCTTAAAGTTCTGACTTGGGTGGGGCAAAGGCAATATACGTAACCTAAACATTAGTATCCCTGGACAAGACTCACTATAGCTAATTATGTCTTACTGAAGCAGATGCACCTGTGTTTGGAAAGGTAACTATATAAAAGCTGCTTTGCTGTTCCCTCTCTATATGTCCATTTATCTCCTGAGGCCAAGACATGGTGCTTATGTCTTTGTTTTTTGTTTTTTTTTTTGTTTTTGGTACCAAAGTAAAAATTTAAAAAAGCTTGATATAATATTTTATTTAAAGAGAGATATGCAAATAGTGGGGAGAGTTTCATATATCCATCAGTTTACAAGAATGTTAACACGTTATATAATCACAGTCTAGGCCGGGCGCGGTGGCTCACGCCTGTAATCCTAGCACTCTGGGAGGTTGAGTGAGGCGGGTGGATCACTCAAGGTCAGGAGTTTGAGATCAGCCTGAGCAAGAGTGAGACAAAAACCTGGACATGGTCATGGAGTATAACGGGCTCTGAACCCCAGTGGGTTGGTCTGTTAACCCCATGGGGGGATGGGTTACAGTACCTCTCCAGTGTGTCACCCACCATGCTCATCCTTGAGCAGCAATCAGTGACAGTCACAGCGGGCTGCCATGGAAAGGGCACCCTCCTCATGGGCACCTTAGTTCTTGCCTTTAGGGTAATTCCCTGGGTTCCCTTTGTCTTGGCACCTGAAACTGACAAACTGTGTGAGACTGTGTGGTACCATCACCCAGGACAAAAGGCAATTCCAGCCACAATCTTGTCTCAGGATGGACAGGTAGCCTATGTGCTGCCTGAAGGGCATGAGTTATCCTTAGCGGTCCTCCTGTCTGTTCTTTCTTACTGACCAGGGTAATTGGGCTAACAGCATCATTTCCTGGGCTCACACTTATGCTCAAGTCATGAACATTTCTCATTGCTGGTTCTGCATGGAGTTCCTAGTGGAAACCACCAGCGGCCTTCCCTGGAGCATCACCCCTGCTTCTCTTCAGAACTGGACTTTCCTGGCCATGTGGGGTCCACAAAATGCTGACTATGATCTCATTAGCAGGGTAGTCAAGAAACAACTGTGATGGACTCTGTGCCCACATCCCACTTTGGGATACATTGTTTGGGACAGTCAGGGTTGGCTATTAGGCTAACAAATAGAATTGCACCAAGTCGCCTCCCTACATACAGAACAGGGAATGGGATTGGGAAACTGCACCGTGGGATGGATCCCAAAAGAGTTTTATGCAAACATTACTCGGAATAACAATGCCACCCGCTGGTGGAGTACAAAACCTTTGGTGGGGACTGTCTCCACAGATAGAATGCCCCCAGGATTTTTGTGGGTATGTGGAAGACATGGGTGGCATTATCTTTCTGTTCGTTGGACTGGAAGATACATGTGGGGATGGCCATACATTCCAGGGAAGGTCCTCCCCACTTTTACTGAGAAGCCACATAACTGGGATGCTGGGCTCTCCTGCTGGCATCGGGCGAAACAGACTCCATGGTGGTTTTACCTGGTAGCCATCCTTTTACCTGGGGATGGAGCCATTAAAGTAGAAATAGAAGTGAATGCCCTAGCAGAGCATACTGCTTGGGCCCTGAATCAAACCCAGCAGGCCTTGGCCATCCTGATGGATGAGGTGACTCAAATGAGAAAGGTAGTTTTGCAAAACTTCATGGCCCTTGCTCTCCTCACAGCAGCTCAAGGAGTCACATGTGCAGTCATACATACTGAATGTATATACCTGCTGTGTGTATATACCTGATCGCCAGGAGGATATCTCCTCTGAACTGAAGAAGTTGATGGCGAGGTACAGGCCATCCAACAGTTAACTGGAGACCCACTATAGCAATGGTAGGAATGTCTCTCATCCTCCTGGCATTGGACCCTTTTAGTGTTAGGATCTCCTGGCTGTAGTCTGGTAATACTGTGTTGTCCTCTGTATTGTTGTTGTGGCCTTTGGGCCCAAGGGGCCTCCGTATGGGCCCATGTGTCAGCTGTGAAACCTATTACCTAGGGCATGGAATGTAAGGGAAATCGCATTTATATAGACAACATATTTCTTAGGCCAAGCTAAGAGGACTGCTGCAGTGTTTGGTTAGCTGGCCTTCCAGGGAGGCATGAGTCAGCATGCTCCATGTAACCAAGGTGTTATCTCCTGTGTGAACTCATGTGATCACGCTTTCCCATGGCACGTTGCCACTATTGCTCAGAGCCATATGTAAGTGCTTGCCATGTTCTTGGCCATGCTTTTCCACTGCTGCTGTAACTCCCCAACAATAAAGAACATGCCTCACCTGCCTGCTGCCACTCATCTTTTCTTCCAATTTCCAAAGTCTTTGCCAGAGCACAAGCTAGCCACAGAGCATCCTCCTCACATACATTCATGCTAAAAAACAAACATGTAGCAAATTAGGCATATAAAAGAATTTTCTCCACTTTATAAAGGACATATGTAACTCGCATAACATTGTAAGTTATTATAGATGCTCAATATGTTCTCCAAGATTAGAAACAAGGCAAGGCTGTCCACTCTTGCCACCTGTACTCAGCTCTGTATTGGAGGATATAGCCAGGGAAAGTAGTCTAGACAAATATACATGAGGCCTCCAATATGCAAAGGAAGTAAAACTATGTCTTTTTGAAAATAGCATGACCTTGTATGTGGAAAATGCTAAGAACTCTAATGAAATATGATTAGAATTAAAGAGTTCAGCAAAGTAGCAGCACACAAGTCAATATCCAAAAATTATTTGTATTTCTGTACTATAGCAATTAACAGTTAAAAATATCTCAGAAAACCATTACATTTAAAAGAGCATCAGGGGAGTGAACCATGATGGCTGACTGGAGACATTACTTGTTGGACCATTCTGGGTGAAAGATAGAATACCGGACTGAGAAGAGTGGAGAAGAGTAACAGCTCCGGTGTGGATCACAGAAACAGAGACATCTGGGGACCCCATGGAGAAAAACTGCAAAATTGAGAAAGAAGAAGATAGAGAGGTGAAGATAGCAGCATGGATCAGACCCAGAGTGGCACAGAGTGCTGTGAAAGGGTGAGAGGGCTCTACCCTACGCCACCTAGATGATTTCAGTGAACAATAGTACAAAAAGTATACTGAAGATGCTTCCATCCTCCATGAGCCCAAACACAGTGGCTAAATAGAAATACTTGGATGATCCAGAAAACCCCAGGTGTTTGGGTGTCCATAACGGACACCCCATGGGATAGTGCCACAAGAGACCAGAGTGCCAGCTTTCTTACACCTTGCCGCTTCCTTCTCTCCACCTCCCCTATTCAAAAGATCAAAGAAAGTAATTTGAGCTCAGGGCAACTGGTAGCCACAATCCCTCCCAACCCATTGCAACCGAGAGAGAGAGAGAGAGAGAGAGAGAGAGAGAGAGAGAGAGAGAGAGAGAGACTCTGAATCAAGAAACTCATGAATGCTGATGAACAGCTGCTTCTTTACAGCTTGTGAGTGCTCCCAGATGAGCTCACCACAGAGAGCAGGGGCAGCCAAAATTTGGGCTTCCTGCCCACTAGTGTTTCCTGGTATTGCAGGCAGACAGCTTAGGAGAGGGCTGGTTGTGGTGGCCCCCTGATATGAGAGCAGTACAGGAAAAGCAGAGGAGAGGTTTCAGTCCTAGATTCAGGTGGCAAAGAAGCTGTTTTAGACATATTCGACAGGAAATTGTGGAGGGATGCTGATGAATGGGGATCTGTGTGCATGCCCCCCCCACTGGAGAATCTCCATATTGGATAGGGGTGTGGCACTTGGAGAGAAATAGCCTAGCCCCTGGTTCCCATAGCAACTGAGTGCATTGGCTATACCAGCTGAATAGGAGTAGTGGCCCCTCCCCCAACCAATTACAGTAGGGAGTGCAGCTCAAGCCAAGAAATTCCTGGGTGGCCACTTCTCTATGACATGAACATGCCCCTGGCTAGGACTCATGCTCAGGGGATTCACTGATCTCCTTATGTTCCCCACCATCCTGAAGCAGCTGTCTTGGTAGGACAGTGGAATGACCTCTGAAGTAGCAGTTCCAGTGCCAGGTAGGGGTTGGGACAAGGTACTCCAGGAAGTTGTATATGCTGTGAATCAGCATCCAAAATTGGTATTATTTCTCCGATAACCAAGGTTCACAGATCCAGGAATCAAGATGTGGAAGTGGGAGTAGTGGCACCATTCACTTTTACCCCTAGTGACCCATAGCAAAGTTTTTACTTCCAGTTCTCCCAACTTTATGCTCTGCTGGCCTAGAGGTCTTAGTTCCAGAAGGAAGAAGGCTGCTATCAGAAGACACAAAACTGATTCCACTGAACTGGAAGTTAAGACTGCCACCTGGCCACTTTCAGGTCTTCATGCTTCTGAATCAACAGGAGAAGAAGATATTTATGGTGTTAGCTGGGGTGATTAAATACTCATGGGAAATTAGACAAATACTCATTTTTGTTCTATCCATATCCCTAATCTACTAATGGGAAATCAGACTAATACTGCTCAATGGATGTAAGATAGAGTATGTCTGGAATACAGGAGATCCTTTAAGGCATGTCTTAGTATTATAATAACATGCACTGTGATTAAATTCAATGGGAAATTACAACCACCCAGTCAAGGCAGAACTACAAATGTCTCACATCTTTCAGGAATATTTGTATGTATCACCCCACCATGTAAAGTACCATGGCCAGCCAAGGTGCTTTCTGGAGACAAAGATAATTCAGAATAAGTAGTAGAAGATGGTAGTTATAAATATCTGGTATGACTGTATGACTAGTTATAGATATGGGGACTGTAATTTTATGAGTATTTCTTCCCTATTTTGATAAGAGTATGTTTGCGTATATACACATATTAAGCAAAATCTGTGTTTTCATTTCACTATTTTTATTTTGTCATGTAACATGAGAGACACTGGCTTTATATTAATATTTAAGTATTATTATTATTTTTATATAATAGTATTGAAGTTATGGAATATCAAGATAAGAGCATACATTGCCCAAGGACTTTGCCTCCTCTCAGGGGGAAAAGATCAGTGATTTTTTTGGTCGTATTCATGATACTTGTATCATGTTAGGTGTAACTATTACCTTGTTAATGCTTTTATTTGGAGATTAAGTAAGGCTTCAGGGGATGCATATTGGTGTCAAGGGATGGTTATTTTTAGGTATCAAGTAGATTGGATTAAGGATTACCTGGAGAACTGATAAAGCATTACTTGTGGGTGTGTCCATGATGGTGTTTCCAGAGAAGATTGTCTTGTGAGTCAGTGGTCTGAGTGGGGAAGATGCCCCCTCAATAGGCGGTGGTACCGTACAACTCACTGGGACCCAGATAGAACAAAAATGCAAGAAATGGTTTTCCTCTCTCTCTCCTGAAGATCAGATACCTTCCTCCTCTTGTCCTATAACAGCAGAACTCTAGACTCTCTGGACTTTGGTCTCCAGGACTTCCACTGGCAGCAACAAATAACCTATAAAGGAAAGCCGATCAGACTAACCGCTGATTTCTCATCTGAAACCCTACGAGCCAGAAGGGACTGGGTCCCTATCCTTAATCTTCTGAAACAGAAATAATGCCAAATCCAGAATTCTTTATCCGGCAAAATTAAGCTTCATCTATGAGGGAGTAATAAAATCCTTCCCAGACAAGCAATCACTGATAGATTTTGCAAAGACCAGACCAGCCCTACAGGAAGTACTCAGTCCTGCATTACACACTGAACAGCACAATAGACACTCTTCAAAGTAAAATCATTCAAGAGTTAAAGCCTAGAAGGTGGACTTCATGATGGCTCAAGGAGCAAAACAAAACAACAGGATTTCACCCAACAATATGAATGGAAACCTACTACAACTCTCAATCCTCTCAATAAATGTGAATGGCATGAACTGTCCTCTGAAACGATACAGGCTGGTAGAGTGGATAAAAATCCACAAGCCTAGTATCTGCTGCCTACAGGAAACACATCTAACCCACAAAGATGCCTTCAGACTAAGGGTCAAGGGATGGAAAACTATCAGCCAGGCAAATGGAAGTCAAAAGAAAGCAGGGGTAGCTATACTATTATCAGATAACATAAACTTTAAACCAGCAAAAGTAAAAAAAGACAAAGATGGCCACTATATATTGGTGAAAGGGAAGATCCAACAAGAAGAGTTTACAATCCTTAATATCTATGCACCCAATACACGAGCACCTTGTTATATAAAGCAAACTTTGTCTGATCTAAACAACATGATAAACAATAACACCATAATAACAGGGGATTTCAACACTCCACTGAATGAACTGGACAGATCAACAAATTCAGAAAAATAGAAATTACATTGTGTACTTTCTCGGACCATGATGTTATAAAATTAGAGTTCAATTCCAACAGAAATACTCGCCACCTCACAAAGTCATGGAAATTAAACAATCTATTGTTGACTAACTATTGGGTCAAGGAGGAAATACAGAGGGATATCAAGAACATCTTTGAACTAAATTATAATGGAGAAACAACTTACCAAAACCTGTGGGATACAGAAAAAGCATACCTGAGAGGAAAACTAATAGCAATAAATGCTCACATCCAAAAAACAGAAAGTTTAAAAATTAACAACCTAATAAATAAACTCAAGGAATTGGAAAAGAAAGAGAAAACCAATTCCAATCCTAGTAGAAGAAAAGAAATAACTAAGATCAAAGCAGAACTAAATGAAATTGAGATCAAGAGAATTACACGGAAGATCAAAAAACCCAAAAGCTGGTTTTGTGAAAAGATAAACAAAATTGACAGCCCTCTTGCTAGATTGACTAGCATCCAAAGGGAAAGGTCTCTAATGAACTCAATCAAAATAAAAAAGGAGAGGTCACAACAGACACCACGGAAATACAAAACATTATTTTTGATTACTATAAAAAGCTATATGATCAAAAACTACATAATGAGGAAGAAGTGGACAAATTCGTGGAAACATACAACCTCCCCAAGTTCACTCAGGAGGTAACAGAATATCTAAATAGACCAATCTCAAGCTCAGAAATTAGAGCAGCAATTAAAAACCTCCCAAAATGTAAAAGTCCCAGAGGAGATGGCTACACTTCAGAGTTTTTCCAAATATTCAGAGAACTCATACCTATACTATAGAAATTTTTCAACAATATTGAGAAAGATGGTATCCTTCCTAACTCATTCTATGAAGCCAATATCACCTTGATGTCAAAGCCAGGAAAGGACACAACAAAAAAAGAACACTTCAGGCCAATATCCCTCATGAATATAGATGCAAAAATCCTCAACAAAATTTTAGCAAATTGAATTCAGCAGCACATCAAAAAAAAATAATTCACCATGACCAGGTAGGCTTTATTCCAGGGACGCAAGGCTGGTTTAACAAACACAAATCTATAAATGCAATTCACCACGTAAATAAAAGCAAGAACAAAGACCATATGATTCTCTCAATAGATGCAGAAAAAGCATTTGACAAAGTCCAACACACCTTTATGATAAAAACCCTCTCAAAATAGGCATAGATGATTCATTTCTTAAAATTATCAAGTCCATTAATGACAAACCCACTGTCAATATCATATTGAATGGGGAAAAATTGAAACCATTCCCACTTAGAACTGGAACCAGACAAGGTTGCCCCTTATTTCCACTTCTATTCAACATAGTACTTGAAATCCTCGCCACAGCAATTAGGCAAGAGAGGGGTATCAAGGGTGTCCAAATGGGGGCAGAAGAGATCAAACTCTCGCTCATGCTGACGATATACTATATATCTAGAAAATCCCAAGGATTCATCTAGAATTAATAAATGAATTAAGTAAAGTCTCAGGATAAAAAATCAATACACACAAATCTGAGGCATTCATATATGCCAATAACAATCAAGCCGAAATTCAAATAAAAAATGCAGTACCTTTTACAATAGCTTCAAAGAAAATTAAATATCTAGGAATATATTTAACAAAAGATGTGAGAGACATATACAGGGAGAACTATGAAACACTAAGAAAAGAAATTGTAGAAGATGTAAACAGATGGAAAAACCTACCTTGCTCATGGATTGGTAGAATCAATATCATTAAAATGTACATACTACGTAAAGTGATCTACAAAATTAATGCAATCCATATCAAAGTACCATAATCTTTCTTTACAGAACTAGAAAAAATAATTCTACACTTTGTATGGAACCAGAAAAGAACTCGTATAGCCAAAGCAATCTTAAGTAAAAAGAACAAACTGGGAGGTATCAGTCTATCAGACTTCAAGCTGTACTACAAGGCTATAGTAACTAAAACAGCATGGTACTGGCACAAGAACAGAGACATTGACCTCTGGAACAGGACTGAGAATCCAGAGATAAACCATCTGCATATGGTAATCTAATCTTTGACAAAGTAGACAAAAATATACACTGAGGAAAAGAATCTCTCTTCAATAAATGGTGCTGGGAAAACTGGATACCTACATGTAGAAGAATGAAACTGGATTCCCACCTCTCACCTCTCACAAAAATCAATTCAAAATGGATATCAGAGTTAAACTTAAGGCATGAAACCTTAAGAATACTAAAAGAAGATGTTGGGAAGACCCTCTAACACATCAGCCTAGGCAAGGAATTCTTGAAGACCCCCAAAGCAATCACCACAGGAACAAAAATAAATAAATGGGTTCTGATCGAATTAAAAAGCTTTTTCCACGGCCAAGGAAACTATCATTA
>NW_012143190.1:4515357-4518674 GCF_000956105.1 Propithecus coquereli | reverse complement strand
CAAAAAATCCCAAAACAACAAATGCTGGCGAGGATGTGGAGAGACAGGAACACTCTTACACTGCTGGTGGTTCTGCAAATTAGTGCAACCTCTGTGGAAAATAATTTGGAGAAACCTCAAAGAGCTAAAAATAGAAATACCATTCTATCCAGCAATAGCACTATTAGGCATCTACCCCAAAGAAGAAAAAACATTCTATGATAAAGACATCTGCACCTGAATGTTTATGGCAACACAATTCACTATTGCAAGGATGTGGAAACAACCCAAGTGCCTGTCAATTCATGAGTTGATCATTAAAACCTGGTATATGTATACAATGGAATATTACTCAATCATAAGAAACGACAGTGATCTAGCACCTCTTATACTTTCCTGGATTAAATTTAAGCCCATTATCCAAAGTGAGGTACCACAAGATCGGAAGAATGGGCTCCACTTGTATTCGCCATTGAATTGGTACTAACTGATGAGCACTAGGGTGCTCACGTGGCAGTAACACTCTCTATGCATTAGGGGGTTGGGAGGTTAAACCCGCAACTAAAGGACACGGGGAGCATTGTAGGGGGAAGAGCATGCCTGTAACCCTTGCTCGGGTGAGGCAAAGACATAAATTGTAACCATATTATTTGTACCCTCATAATACCCTGAAATAAAAAAAAAAGAAAAGAAAAAGGAAACCCTGTACCATGAACAAACTCTCACAATGTAAACATATGGTTTATGTTCTCAGTCACTGACATTTCTCAATCTTGCCTTTCATATCCAGAAGCCATGTCTTTAGTAAAGTCTTTCACATTATCCTTTAGATACACTGCTAGAGAATGTCTTAAAGTAGGCTTTCTGGGACATTTGAGGCACAACTGTCTTTAATGAATTGGTTACTGACACTCAAATTGGTGACAGGGTAATGGGGAGCCTGAGTCTCTGGAGCTTGATGATGTCTTCCTGCAACAGGTGCACCTGCACTGGAATGGTGGATAAAAAGGGAAACTACTTTAGTATTCTCTTCCTACATGTCCATTCACCCTCTGAGCCCGAAATTTTCACCCTTTGGTTGTTTTTTGGTTTTTTAAAGTCTATGTTTGGATTCTTGTAACAAAAACACTGTATAATTTTTTTAAATTTTGAAATAATTTCAGATTTACAGAAAGTTGCAAAGACAGTACATATGCTCTTCATCTTCCTGAAATGTTAACATTTTCATAACCAAAATATATTTTTTGAAAATTCAGACATTCCCAGGTGTATAGAACTACTAAAAGTATAACTTACTTCTTATTTGTCTTGTTTACCACTAATATCATTTTTTTTCTGTTCCAGAATCTAATCGAGGATACCACATTATATTTACTGTCTGGTGTACTACTTATTCATTGCTGCATAAGAAATTACCACACACCTTAGTGGCAGAAAGCCACACACATATTATTCATGGTTTCTCTGGGTCAGAAATCCAAATGTATTAATGGTGACCAAGGCTAAAGTCTCACCTGAAGGCTCAGCAGGGAAAGGATCCTCTTCTAATCACATGTGATTGTTGCTAGGAGTCAATTGCTGCCCATGTCAAAATGACTTCATTGCTTAATTATTCCAAACCTTTAAAAAATAATATCTTTCATTAACGTTTCTTTCAAAATATAAAAACATAGAGAAAGGAACACTGCACAATTTGGTTCATGAGACCAGTTTGACCAAATTACATAACTAGACAAAAGTATTTTAAGAAAAAAAAAATTATAAACCAGTAATGTTATGAATATGAGGCAAAAAGCTTGAAGGATACGATATCAGAATAAATCAGCAACATAAAACAGGTTTATACACTATCACCAAGAGTATTTAACTCAGGAAGGTAAGTTTTGTAAAATATATGAAAACAATTAGTATAATATACTATATTAATAGAATAAAGGACAGATATCTCATAATTACCTCTGAAGGTACAGAAGAAGCATTTAACAAATCTGATACCTACTCATGATAAAAATACTAAACAAATTATGCAGAGAAAGGAACTGTCTTCATCTAAAAATTGCCTCAAGGAAAAACTCACCTACCAACAGAGTGTCAAGAAAATGTCAGTAGTTTCCCCAAGATTAGAAACACAACAGTGATGTGAACATCTGCCATTTCTATTAAACATGTACTGGAAAATGGAATTAGTGGAATTGGGCAAGAAAAATAAATATAAGGCATCTAGATTGGAAAAGAAGCAGTCAAACTATCTCTGTTTAAAAATGACATGATCTAATGTATTTAAAATATTTGAAAATCCATTAAAGTAAGATTAAAAGAAAAAAATCAGTTTAGTAATGTTACATTGTATGAGGTTAATACAAAATCAATTGTATTTCTGGCTAGGTACAGTGGCTCATGCCTGTAATCCCAGCAATTTAGAAGGCTGAGGCAGGAGGATCATTTGAAGCCAGGAGTTCGAGAGCAGCCTGGATAAAATTGCAAGAACTCTGTCCCTCCAAAAAATAATAAAAAATTACCAAAAACCTAAAATTAACTGCATTTCTATGTAATAACAATTGATTTTAAAATGATACTCAGAAAAACATCACATTTAATATAGCAAGAAAAAGAAGATATATTTATGAATTAATTTAATATAATAAGTGTTAAGATGTATATTATAAACTACAAAATATATTTGAAAATTAAATATTTTACATAAATGGAAAAACATTTTATTTTCATTGGTCAGAAGGCTTAATGTTGTTTGATGTCATAATTTGTAAATGTATTTACAAATCTATTACAACTCTGTGGAAATCCTAACATATATTTTTTCAATTGTTGCAGTATTTGGCAGGTTGATTCTAAAATTCATATGGAAATTCAAGTGCTCCAGAATAGCCAAAACAATCTTAAAAAGAAGAAAAAAAGTTAGGGTACCTGACTCATATGCTGATTTCTGAGCTTATTATAGAGCTAAATGTAAGAGCTAAACTATACATTCCATAGAATAGGAATAAATCTACATGACTTTCGGTGAAATAATGGCATATAAGCTATGACACCAAAATACAAGTGACAACAGAAAAAAAAAATAAAGGGATAAATTGAGCTTCAAAATAATTAAAAAACATTTGTGACTGAAAGTATATGATCAAGACCACCCTAAGACTGGGAAAAATGTTTGCAATTAAAAAAGCTGATGGAAGTCTATTGTCCAGAATATATAAAACATTCTTACAGCTCAAAAACTAAAAATAAAAATATCTTAACTAAAAGCAAAAGTGACTAAATTGTGTGAATAGATATCTCTCCAAATAAGCTTTGGAAATGTCCAAAAGAACAGAAAAAAA
>NW_012143190.1:4511680-4512067 GCF_000956105.1 Propithecus coquereli | reverse complement strand
GAAGAAGAAAGATTATTTTTTTCAGTGGAGAAACCTGACCTGAACTACTACTTTCATGTGATCAAATTAATATGAACAGTGATAAAGCATGTTGGTAGTATATACCCTCAGTATACTGTCATAACAATAGCTCTTAACCTCTCCAGAGGATGTAACTATCTTTAACACATAAAGGCTAACAATTGTTTCTCAAATCAGATGAAGGAAAAACTGAGAACTGAGGAAGACATAGATGAGTCCACTGTTATCTTTGGAAACTTCAACATCCTCTATCAGAAATGGACAGATCCAGCAGGCAAAAATTCAGTAAGGACTTAATTGATCTCAAAAATACCATCAGCCAAAGAAGCAATTCTTCAAGCAGCGAGACGAAAGCAACAAATAACC
>NW_012143190.1:4498658-4499748 GCF_000956105.1 Propithecus coquereli | reverse complement strand
AAAATAAAAAGGCAAGTATCCTAAGCAAAAGGAAGTAAATGATTTGAATAGACATTTCTCCATAAAAACTAAAGAAATGTCCAAAAGCTCATGAAATGATGCTCAACACCTTCAGTGCTTAGTGAAATGCAAACCTAAATCAGCATGAGATGCACTGCGTATATCTTAAATGTATATTCATAAGTGAATGAAGCCAGTTTTAAAAGTCTGTGTAATGTTTACTTTCACTTAAAAAACACTTGGAAAAGGTAACATTTATAAAGACTTTAAAAAGATCAGTTTTAACTAAGGACTTGGGAGAAAGGCAGATTGAATAGGTGAAATACAAAAGATTATTTTGTGTGGGGAAAATTATTTTCTATAGTGTTGTAATAGTTTACTACTAAGGATGCTTTTTAAATGCAACAGAACTCTACATCATAAAGAGTGAGCAATGTATGCAAATGTATGCAAAGTAAAAACATTTTTAGTAGGTTGGGGATACTAGGGAGCAATGACAAAATAATATAAATATACAAAATAACCTCAGTGAAGGATATGGAGGAGAAAGACAATTGACTAAAGTAATTTAAGAAATAAGGGAAGAATCTAAGTCTAGAAGCTAAAGGATTTGAAGATAAGTACTGTGCTTTAGTTGGTAAAGTTATTTTCCTCACGGGTATGGATTAGCGATTTTGAAACCACTATGCTTGTATTTTGGGATACATTGATTGAGTATAAAAGGCCAACTTTCTCACTGTTGGAGTGGAATGTTTCATAAAATTACCAGGAATGGGGAAATTTGATTCATATGTTACTAGATTAGATAACACGGTGCTGGAGACATTAATCTCCAAAATTAAATTGCAATGATGGGGGTGTTTCAAAATGATACAGGAGGCCAACTGAAAGACCTTCCAATGGCCAATAGTTTGTTAATTGTGACAAATGTCTTATACTGCTGTAAGTGGTTAATATAAAAGGAAAATTTTGTTTTGTATATATAAGTTCTCTGTATTGCCTTCCAACTGTTCTGCAAATCTAAAAGTGTACTAAAATAGAAAAGTTTCTCTCTTTTAAAAAATTCCGTTTTGAACATAATACACAGAGC
>NW_012143190.1:4496205-4498608 GCF_000956105.1 Propithecus coquereli | reverse complement strand
ACCTAATTCAGAATATTCAGAATCAGAATATTAAGATATGAGTGAATTAATTTATGAATGAATTTCAATATCATTTTCATTTGTATGTGAATATTACTTGTATATTTAAAATTCTGAAAAAGCTTTTTCAATAAGCGTGAATAAGTCTATTATGTGTATAATAGTGTAATTGACAGAGCCATTATCACTTCTTTTATATTTCTTTTAGATTTTTCTTTGATTCATTCACCTTTGATTCATTTTCATAAGGTAGATACCCTGAAAATGAACTCCTACAGACATTATGAACTGGTGAATTATGATCTTTCCCTTAGTGTTACAGTTGCCAGTTCACACTATGTGTGTTGGACTCACATTGTTCCAGATCCACTGTAATTGCACCAACTAGGTCCAGGGGTACAGTACTGATGGAGCAACTGCAGGACAAATGAAACACAATGTTATGGGAAAACTTCTAGGGATTGGATGTGACTTATCACATGTAGAAAAATGGACAAATTATATAAAATACTGGATTGAAAGAGCACATCAATCAATGCAGGGCATTGGTACCTGAGGGACAAGAAACAATGTCATCAGCCCTATTGCCTGTTATTCTTTGGGAGAGTTTCCAGGCCATGATGTGCCATGAATTTTGGAACACAGTGTCTGAGTTAAGAGAAGGAAACTCAGAGTCTGAAGAACAAGTTGGCTGAATTCCATCCAATCCCTTTCCACATTCAATGGTAAAAATGGGAGAAAATACTCATGTCAGCATCTATGTAGGCTGGGCTGCTAGTGCCATCATCAATCCACTGATACGTGGTTCATAGAAGTACAGGAGCAGGATGGGGGGAAAATAAAGTAAAGACATAAAGAGAATCCATTTGAATTAACTTGGTCTTCAAGCCTTTCATCTTATTTCCAACCATAAAATGTCAAAGGCCTTTACATAACACAGTCATCTTGCAACAAGCCCAAGGACAAAGGGATACCCCTTAGAGATGAAGTAAATGATGTGTATACGTAGAATGAACCACTCCACCAACCTACCTTTCCTATATTATTTTGCTAGATGTGGCTGATAAACTCACTACAGTATGAAATAATAAAAGTAGAGCTTTTGATTTATAATAACAGAACACAAATATCACCAAAACAAGGAGAAACCTATGAATATTTTCACATCTGTTTTCCTAAATATTCTCCAGTTTCTTGGAAATTTGATACATATTTTGTATCTATTCTTCACTGCATAAAAGCCATAGTCAGTGTAGTTTTCATGGATTAGAGGGTTGTACTTTATATGCAGTGAAATTAAATTAAATGATGTCAGGCTGTAATATAAAACATGAGAGGTCCCTTTTTTATTACTTAACCAATATTGGGCCTTGAAATTTTGTTTATAGTATCAAAGCCTAGAGACGCTGACTACTTTTATAGCTGGCAAAACAAATGTCCATCTACTAATGTGGAGAAAAAGTACTAATGAAATGTCAGTGTTCTAGCTTTATTAGTTGCTCACATATCATAAATTTTCAACAAATGGCTCTGATCCTTGAAGAAGTTTTTTAGCTCCATTACATTGAGGATTTCCTTCCTTGTACAGTAGACAAAAGCAACTGAATCTCAAAGACCCACTATTTAGGAAAGGATCCTTCACAAGATAATGTGTTCCTCTCAACACAGGCAGTTTGGCTGTAGGCAGTTTTAACTGCGAACCCTAAATAAATCTGTTATGCCTGCTGGGGCCCTGAGTATTTTCTGCCCTCTTCTTGGTTTTCTTTCTCTTGGTCGATTCAGATGAGACAATTCCTGACATCCCTAGGCATCTACCCAAAGGAAAAAAAGACATTCTATAATAAAGACATCTGCACTCAAATGTTTATGGCAGGACAATTCACAATTGGAATGATGTGGAAACAACCGAAGCACCCATCAATACATGAGTGGATTAATAAAATGTAGTATATGTATACCATGGAATACTACTCAACTACAAAAAACAATGATGAACTAGCACCTCTTATATTATCCTGGATAGAGCTTGAGATCATCCTTCAAAGTGAAGTATCACAGAAATGGAAAAAAAAGCACTGTATGTACTCACCATCAAATTGGTACTAACTGATCCAACACTTAGGTGTTCACATGGAAGTAATATTCACTGGGTGCCAGGCAGGTGGGAAGGGGGTGGTGGAGATGGGTAAACTCAAAACTAATGGGTGCAGAGCACACTGTATGGGGGATGGGCACCCTTGTAGCCTTGGCTTGGGTGAGGCAAAAGCATTATACGTAACCAAAATATTTGTACCTGCATAATATTCTGAAATTAAAAGAATGAATGAGTCAAAATTAAAAAAAAATAAAAATAAAAAGGCAAGTATCCTAAGCAAAAGGAAGTAAATGATTTGAATAGACATT
>NW_012143190.1:4494209-4495824 GCF_000956105.1 Propithecus coquereli | reverse complement strand
AGGGAGCACTAAAGGGAGGAAAGGGCATGCCTTTAACTCACATTTAGGTGAGGCAAAGACATAAAGTGTAACTATAATGTTTGTACCCTCACAATACCCTGGAATAATAATAATAAAAAACACCACCATCAGCCAACTGTATATAATTTACATTTTAAACTATCTAATCCAGCTCTGGGCATAATACAAATACAGGGATCTCTCCTCAAGGCTGACCATATTATAGGCTTTAAAAATACAACTTGTTAAATTTCAAAGAATAGAAATCATACAACGTATGCTCTCATACCACAAGAAAATTAAACTAGAAGTCAGTAACAGAAAGATACCTGTGATATCCCTAAATACAGTGAGATTAAACAACACACTTCTAAGCACAAAGTGGCCCAAAGGAGAAATTTCAAGATACATTAAACATATCTTGAATTTTCCTAAATGATAATGAAAACACAACTTATCAAAATCTGTGACTGTAACAGAAGCAGAAGTTAAAGAAAAATTTATTGAATGTTTATGTTTGAAAGGAAGGAAGATCTAAATTTAATCATCTATGATTCCACTATAGATGGTAGAATGAAAGGAGGAAACTAAATTCAAAGTAAGCATAGGAAAGATTGTAAAAATGGTAAAAGCTATATAACAAATAAAGCAACATGATTGTTCAAGGCAGTGTTGATTCCTTAATAGTTTCCAGAACATGGAAGTATCCAAAATTAATAAAGAAGACACAATAACGCACAAAAAAATCCTTGCTTAGGTCAATGCGATGGTGACTCTACCTTGAAGTGAGAAGAAACTAAAAAGTGATCAAATTAAAGAGGCACACAAAATGAGATAATTTCTTTTGGTTTCTAGGCCAAAAGATTCTATAAATATAAACAATCCACCAATATGAAATGTAGATAGATAAAAATTGCTGTCAATGTCATTTAAAAGAAAAATAAATTTATGTAATATATCTTATAGTCTGAGATAGAAGACAAAATAATGAGGTTTGAATGAGAATATCACAGAATATATAGGAGGACATGTGGTCACAGATGTGTGGACATGTGTTATGTCCATGGAGAAAAGATCTTATTCAATATGATCCCAGTCCCACCATGGTCTGACCTTCCTACTCCTTACTGTTCTCACACATTTCTGATCCCCCTGGTCCTTTAAATCCACTGGCCTCTTCTCATGCCCTGGCCTGTCCCATGGATACAATTTTTCCCCTTCTCTTTTCCTCCCCCTTTTTGCTTGACTCGCTGCTCCTCTCCAGAATCTCCTCAATATTCCTCCACCTGGATGCCTTCCTTGCTCACTCCATTCCAGGTCTGATGACTGTCCTCTGAGTTCCCAAGGTCAGCTCTTTCACCTATAGTTTAGATTTCTAAGTTTTCTCACCTGACTCAGAGAATATGAAAACTTGTTGATATTGTTTTCCTGTGATCCTCACACATGTAGTGGACACAAAGCAACACTGAAGATTTCACTTTATGTTGAATTTCACAAATATTTTAATTAACTTTTCAACCTCCTCACCTATATCTTTGCCTACTTGCTGAAAAACTCTGTCTCTGTTTCAATCTGAAGAGGACTTCAACTTGAAGATAAACATGGTTATTTTTCC
>NW_012143190.1:4478457-4484440 GCF_000956105.1 Propithecus coquereli | reverse complement strand
AGCTAGAAAATTCAAATGCCATGTAAATAGTTGGTCCTTAGGTGAGAGGAGGCCAAGTAGTGGAACTCAACTATTGTGGCAAAGTGGGCTTAGTTACCACAATGGACAGAAAAGGCAAATCAGCAACAAGACTAGTCTGAGTTGTGTAGATCTACAGTTCTGGATAGTTAGCCATGGTGTTCTTAGAAGTGAAATAAGATAAGAGGCCTATTAAATTGTCACCTGATCTGTATAAGCAGAGAACATTCAGGTCAAATGAACCAAATTCCAAATCAAATCATGCTTAGAATCATGCTCCTCAATCAATTCCCAGACTTGAGCCAGTTTAAATTCTCAGAACCTATTTCTTTGAAAAAGGAGAAGCTGGCTTTCCTCCAGGAAGGATCTTTGGTATACTGTCAAAAATGTATACTGCTATTCTTTCTCCAATCCTTTCAAAAAGGGACTTATACCAACTTTTACCAGAGTAAGTGTGCTTTGGAGAATGGGACATAATCAGACCTTTAGGGAATACTGGACTCTGCCTCTGAACTGAAATTAAGTACAGGAGGACTGAAATATCCCTGATGCTCTGCAGGTAGACTACGGGTTTATGGAGGTCAGGTGGTAAAGTTTTAGCTCAGGATAGACTCATACCCACTTCAGTAGATTCCTGAACCCATCCTGTGGTTATGTCCTCAGTCCCAGAATGCACAACTGGAATAGATAAACTTTGAATTTGGCAGAATTCCCACATTGGTCCCCAATCCCATGGAGTGAGGGCAATTACAGTGGAAAGTTCAAACAGAAGTCATTAGAGCTGTCTTTACCTAGGAAAATAGCAAATCAAAAACAAAACTTACTCCATGGAGTAATAATAGAAAATACTTCCACTATCAAGGGGTGGGAAGATGCATGGGTGATGATTCCCAAAACATCCCTGCCAAATTGTCCTCACTGGCCTGTGAAGAAGACAGAGAGAACTTGGATGATGACAGTGCACTTCCATTATTTGAACCAAGTGCTGACTCCAATTCCAGCTGCTGTACAAGATATGGTTTCATTGCTTGAGCAAAAAAACACATCTCCTGCTTCTTGGTATGCAGTCATTGATATGGCAAATGACTTATTCTCCATTCCTGTACACAAGGCCCACCAGAAGCAGTTTGTTATCACCAGCAAGGTAGAAGTACACTGTCATTGTCCTACCTCAGGGGTATATTAACTATCAAGACCTATGTCACACTTTAGATCAGAGTGCTTACCAGAATTTACCTCAACAGAATAGGACTTTACTAATCAGTGGACAGGATAATCAGTTCTGAGAATAGTACTGAGCCTCTTTCCCCGTATGGCTCAATGGCCCTCCTGGCTGTAGTGGCAGAGATGTAGGTTGTGCATGTGCTGAGCAACACGGACTATCACTTGTTAAGGCTGACCTGTCTATGGCCCTTCTGAGTGCTCAGTCTTCCAACAACAAAGACCAACACTGAGCCCCTGATATTGAAACCTCCTTTACAAATTGATTAAGGGGTACGAGGTGAGAACTAGCAAGGCCCTAGATAAAAATAAGACACAGGCCCAGCTAAAAATGATGATAATAATTACCCACTGTCCCTGTTTTCTTCTCTATAATTGCCACTCTGGAGTCACAATGCTGGTGGTCATGAAGATTATTAGCTTTTTCCACAGTTAACATCACCTTTTTGAAACCCAGGGGTAGTTTTCTAAGATGTCTTCCAGGTCTTGCATTCCAGTGGAATGGCTGACCCACCCAGACCAGTGACACATACTGAGGAACTGACTTAAATGGTATTGTGAATCCTACCCAAGAACCTGGTCAGCAAAGAAGACAATTTAAGATGAAAATTTCCCCAACCCTACGGTCTTCCCCAAACCCAGCCAATTATCAGTCTCAATTGCCTACACAAAACTGTCTTTAAAAATCGTGTCTCCCAAATTCTTGTGGAGGTGGATTTGAGAAATTTTTCCATCTCTGTGCTTAGTGCTATATGGATTAAACTCTTTCTCTGCTGCAAACCCTGCTGTCTCAGTGCATTGGCTTCATCTTGGACAGTGGGCAAATGAACCTGGTTGGACAGCAACAAACTGGGGGCTCATTTAGGGTTGCCATCGTAGGCATATGCCCATGGTTTGGCAACCTCCCAATGAGAGTGGACTTAGAAACTTGCCCTATTGGCTGTTCAGTTTTCTTGGACTGAGGGTCTTCTCTGGCTCCACCCCTACTGGTGGAACATTGTCCACCCATGATGTTTGTATCTGTTTACAGAAGAGAAACAGTTTCTGGAAATTGAGGATGTCTGGTGAGTATTCAAAGCAAGTACAGCATCCCTGCCCTTCTCTGGTTTTTTGCCTCTCTGAAGACATTTTGGCTCCTTCATGAGTCCTGGTTGGCTTTCCTATATTACAGGAAAAGTCTTGCCTTGGAGAGACTTCTCCCCTGCAGGATGGACATTAGGGAGACTCTCTAGAAGAATACTCTTGGAAATCAAAAGTTTTTGTTTTGATAGCCACTTTATAATAAGTACTTCTTTAAAAATTAATGGCTAAAATAGATTCTTTAAAGTCTCTTCAATTTAAAAACAAATTTAAAGATCTCTTATTATAAACTATTGTCTTAGTTGTATTTATAAAAAAGATCAGAACTGAAAGAAAGAACATCTAACAGTTTCATGGCTAGTCTTAAAAATTCTCTTGAAAAAATTAAAGTGCAAATATCTGGTCTAAAACAAAAAAGATAAGGATCCTTTTAACACTACCTCTGTGTGAAGAATAGCAGAAGCTGCTTTATCTCATAGCCTAATGGTTAAAGTTTTGTGTTTTCACCTCAGCATCCTATGTTCAGTTCTTGGGCAGGGAATGAACTTGTTCTGATTTGGTATTTGTATAAATTTTGCTGTTTGTTGATGCCAGTTAGACTTTTCTTTCTTTTAGCCATTGCTTATGACTTTTTAGATATCATAAAAACTGTTTTTTTATTTTTTACCTTTTTGGAGACACCCCTTGCTTCCTTGATTACATTATAACCTGCGTTAAGGCTGATAAGAAGTGCACTTCAGTTAAAATATTCAAAAGCAAAAATGTTAGCTGTTTTTTCTGTTTACTTTCATTCCTTCCTACTTTTTCCTTTTTGCTGATCCCCGAGTCTTGCCCAGGCAAAAGTGTCTGATTGTTCAAGGCAAATGCTGACTTTTACTGTCTATGGATGTTTTCTAACTACATGGCAGTGCTGGTGTCTCTGAACTTGTTCTGGTTCTTCTACCTGATTTGTGTATTGTTCTTTGCTCAAACTCTGTCAAATTTAATTTGTCAGAAGTGGGTTATGTAGGAGGAGATGTCCTCAGCCTAATCTTTTCTGCCAAGGGAATATTCTGTCTGATATCCAGCTTTACATCATTATTAGCACATAGCACAAACTGTGCAATAACAACCTTGGTTTAATTCTCCTTTGTTACAATACCAACACACACACACACACACACACACACACACACACACACACATTTACTAAATTTAACTTCCTTGTTCTCCCTTTGACCCTAACAACACACCTTAGTCAATCAAGTAAGGGCAAGATTGTGAGGTCAAAGTCCCCATCAATGGGATAAGACACAGCCCAAGGTCTGTGTTAGGGATAAAAAGATGAAGAACTTCCCTATAACACACTCCTGGCTGGCTGCTTTTCCAGTCGCTGCATGCCCTTCTGATCAGAAGTAAGGATTTTGCCTTGCCGAGACAATTTGCAGTGCCTGTTTTCTTAAGGATATCATGGGTTACTTCCAACAATTTTGGAGCTAGTCTGGGATCTCCCATTTCTTTTCGAAGGAGGACTCAATCCCCGCTCCTAGGGGAGACACATCCTGCTATCTCATTGTGGTAGCCCTTGGGATCCAGGTAATCGAGACTCCCTAAAGTGGTGAATGAACCCAGGCTCTCAGTAACATAGGGAAAGAGGTCTAAGCAGGAACCATGGTAACCAGGTAACTCTGTGCACAGACCAAGGTAAGAAAAGTCATGGGGGTGAGGAAGTATTTCCTTGGTGGTCGGGACATTCTGGAGGGTGTGTATGTGCGTGACTGAGATGTGCTTTGGGCACGGAGTGATTGTGAAGTCCTGATCCACAGTTCCGTGGCTGCCTCATACAATGAAGGTGGTATCTAGTCTTGAACTAGATCCTAGTCGGATTAAACTAACTGACACGCCAATGGTAAGAGCAGCCTAAATTCCTGAGAGGGAAGTGGCAGGAGACAGATGAAATGGAAGTCAAGAGTGTAAGAAACCTCCAGGAGGGGGAGTTGAACTACTAGACTAGGACACACACACACAGCCAGGAAGCTAGGAAGGGAAATAACACAAGTAAGGAAATCTCTAGAGAAAATAAAAGTAAAGATAAGATTCCCCCTGATAGCCCGCTAGGACTAATAAATGGTAAAATATTGTTGTTTCATTTGGACACAATAACTCATTCATAAACTCCCTTTCTCTTGGCCTGAGTCAAAACTTGGGGATGCCTATTTTGTGGCTAGATCTCTAGGTCTTGGTTTGACTCAGATTTCAGGGATGCCTGATATCTGATCAGTACCTCAGGTCATCTAGTGGGGGACACCTCACTCAGACTCTCAGTGTCTCAATGTATGACCATTCCTAAAGTTTTCCTCCTTTTCTTTCTCCTAGTTGATATCAGGGGCAACATTATGTTACATGACAATAAAATCTGGCCCGAAAATGGATCTCTTAATCCTAATGTCATTCTGCCACTCAACCTTCTGTTGCTGCTGGCCTAGCAAGGGGGCCTAAAGTTCTCTATGTTCAGCCTTTCTTTAAACTTGCTAGAAATCCTAAATCTTCACTCTACCTGCCACATGTTACTTTTTACTCCTGAATCTCTCTCACTGCCTTCATTTTCCAGGTAAGTTTTCTCTTTTTGTTTCCCCATTTCCGCTCCTCTTTCTTCTTCCCTGTCTCCACCACTCTTGCCTGTCCACATTTGCCAAGGCTGGCCAGGCTTAATCCCTACCTGTACACCACCTCCCTCTTTGGGGAACTGCAGGGTCAGAAGGCATTATAAACTACTCATAACCGGGATAAAAGTCCAGTATTTTCCTTTCATGACTATCCCCTTTACTACTTAGATCTCAACACCCAGGAGGGACAATCCATCTTAGCAATGCTCTTGATCTCCCAGTCAGCCCCAATATTCAACATCAACTCCAAAAACTGGCAAAGGGGCTTCAGACTCCACAAGTAGAAGTTTAAAACTGGCCTTCAAGGTCTTTGATAACCAGAATGGGGAGAGGCAAGAGGAAAAAGAGAGAATGGGACTGATAGCAACCCAAGAGCAGAAAAAAGCTTTTCAAATAGTGGCTGCCACTATAAAAGAGTTTTTCAGCGACAGAGATACCCTGAAGGCTGAGGGAAGAAGACACCAGGACCACGTCCTGCTCTGGGAAGTACACCTTGCTTTCTCTACAACCAGCTGGGTACCTAGAGAGAAATGCCCCAGGAAGGAGAACTCAGGGCCAGAACTGACAGTACTCCCCTGAGCCAGCCTCTTCCACACCGACAGATTCACTGGAACTGTTTCAGTCAGATGGACATGTCCAGCTTTGGAATAAGTTAACCTTCATCACACTGGGATGGCCAAGCCTCAGGTAACTCTCTCCCTGAATTTTCTTTCCCTCTCTCCCTGAATTTTCATGACCTCTGTTTTCCTCTCCTATCTCCATCATCGGGGTGAAAGGTAAAATACAAACCCCCTGTGTATTCCATAGCCTCTCTGCCCACTTGGAGAAGTCTTTGCCCATTCCTTTTTGTGATTCCCAACTGCCTCATTCCAGACTGGGAAAAGATATTATGGTTCAGTTAGACACCTAACTCCTTGAACATCACAGGCTTCCTCTCTCAGGCTCATAGAAAAACTTAACTGAGACTTTATATAAACCCTTCTTTTCCCCTTTATCTAGGCCTGGAGTCCTAACTCTAT
>NW_012143190.1:4474723-4476557 GCF_000956105.1 Propithecus coquereli | reverse complement strand
GCTGAATTAAAAAAAAGGAAGAAAAATTAAAGACCGATATGCCTCATAAAAAAAGAGGAAAATATTCTTAAGAACACACTATCAAACAAATCATCAGCATAAAAAGCATTATATCCTATGGGCAAAACTTTTATCCCTGGAATGTAAGTTTGTTTACATATACAAAAACAATCAGTATGTTACACTACATTGCTAGAATAAAGGACAAAAGTCTCAAGATCACCTCAGAAGATGCAGAATAAACATTTGACAAACCCCAAACCCATTCATGATTAAAAAAATGAACAAATTAGGCATAGAAGTGATCATTCTAAAATGGTAATCTGTGAAAAAGTCACATAAAAGCATGCAGTATTAGTTTCATTAAGTTCTCCAACATTAGAAATAAGAAAAAAGTTGTTCACTGTTGCCAGTTTTATTAATTTTTGTTCTCGGGGATGTAGGAAACATTAAATAGGCAACAAGGATAAATATAAGATGTCTAGAAGAGAAAGAAATAAGTTAAACTATCCCTATTTGCAAATGACCTAATCTTGTCTATAGAAAATCATAAAGAATCTACTAAATAAAAATAAAAAAAGAAGTTCATAAACATTGCAGGACACAAAGTCAATAAAAACTCAATTGTATTTCTATAAAATATCAACTTAAGAGAAAAGTTAAACCATCCTAATCAAAATTGTGTCAAGAAGAAAGTAAGAATAAATGTAATAAAATAAATGTAAGACATGTACACTGAAAACTAAAAAACATAGTCAAAGAAATTAAATGAATCCTAAATAATTGGAAAAACAGTCAATATACACTGCATAGAAGGGTTAATATTTGTTAAGAAGGACTGCCTTTGAAATGTATCTACAGGTTGATTAATATCTCTACAGAAATACTAGCTCAAATTTTACATTAATTGCAAAGATGATTCTAATATTCATATGGAAATGCAAATGCTATACAAAAGCCAAAACAATCTTGGAAAAAAAAGAAAAAAAGACTGAAGTTCTTGACTCCTAGTTCCTGATGTTAATCTTGCTATAAATGGATAGTTATCAAAACATGTGGTACTGATATAGGAAAGAGGCATTAGACAATGGAATAGAATTGAGTGTCAAAAATTAATCTTTATGTATATGGCAACTTTATTTTATTAGTTTTCCAAATAAGTTCAACATGGATAAACATATATTGTAACAAATGTTACCAGGATAAGGCAAAATCCAAATGCAAATTGGACTCTTTCCTACATCATATGCATAGTTGACTCAAAATATAACATAGAACAGACAACTGTATCTTTGTGGCATTAGGCAAAACAGTGGATTCTAAGATATGACTCCAAAATGCAAGTGATAGAAAAAAATCAATAGATTCAACTAAATCTGCATTAATATCTTTTGTAATACAAAGTCCACCATCAATACCAGACCAAAAAAAGGAACATAATATTTCCAAATCTCATAACTGATTGGGGACTATTGTTCAGCATATATGAAACATTCTTAAACTCAAAAAATGAAAGGCAAGTAACCTAATCAAAAGAGAGTAAATGATATAAATAGACATTTCTATATAAAAAGTGAAGAAATGTCCAGTAAGCTCATGAAATGATGCTCAACACCTTCAGTCCTTAGTGAAATGCAAATCTAAACATCATGAAATGAACTCCACAAATATAAAAGGAGAAGCTATCTTTCCTTCACTAAGGACTCTGGTACACTGTCAAAAATGTATACTGTTGGCAGTGCAGAAGGTTTTCAATTTGATTAGATCCCACTTATTTATTTTTGTTGCTGCGGCGATTGCTTTGGGGGTCTTCTTCAAGAATTCCTTACCTAGG
>NW_012143190.1:4467486-4473698 GCF_000956105.1 Propithecus coquereli | reverse complement strand
AAAAAAAAATGTATACTGTTGATCTTTCTCTCATCCTTTCCAAAAGGGACTTATACCACCTTTTACCAGAGTAAGTGTGCTTTGGAAAAAGGGAAATAATCAGATATTTTAGGGACTTACTGGACTCTGCCTCTGAACTGAAATTGAGTACACAAGGACTGAAATATCCCTGATGCCCTGCAAGTAGACAACAGGATTATGGAGGTTAGGCGATCGATGAAGATTTAGCTCAGGTTTGACTCACACTCACTTCAGTAGATCCCTGAATCTACTCTGTGGTCAGGTCCTCAGTTCCAGAATGCACACTGGAATGGATATAGTTAGTAATTGGCAGAATTTCCAGATCGGTCCCCAAACCCATGGAGAGAGGGCAATTATGGTGGGAAGTTCAAATGGAAGTCATTAGAGTTGTCTCTACCTAGCAAAATAGCAAATAAAAAAAACAAAACTGCTTCCATGGAGGGATAGCAGAGATTTTTCTACTATCAAGGACTGGGAACATGTAGGGGTGGTGATTCTAAGAACATCCCCACTCATCTTTGCTCCCTAGCTTGTGTAAAAGACAGAAACTTAAAAAATACAGTGCATTGCCATTATTTGAACCAAGGGCTGACTCCCATCCCAGCGGGTCTACCAGATGTGGCTTCATTGCTGAGCAAATAAACACATCTCCTGGTACCTGGTATATAGCCATTGTTCTGGCAAATGCCTTTTTCTCCATCCATGTCCACAAGGCCCACCAGAAGAAGTTTGCTATCACTGGCAAGGCCAGAAGTACATCTTCCTTGTCCTAATTCAGGTGTATATCAACTCTACAGCCCTATATCACACTTTAGTTGTGAATGCTTACAGGGATCTTACCGGAACAGAATAGGACTTTAATAATCAGTGGACAGGATAATCAGTTCTGAGAATACTACTGAGGCTCTTTCCCCACCTCACACTATGGTCTCATGAACAAAATGGAAATGGGCTCAGGGGTGGAAATTGTGCATGTGCTGAGCAACAAGGACTTCTACTCATGAAGGCTGACCTACTATGGCCCCTTCTGAATGATCAGCCTTACAGCAGTGAAGACCAACACTGAGCCTCTGAAATTGAAACTGATTTCACAAATTGATAAAGGGTTGCAAGGCATGAACTGTGGTAAGAGCCTATCTAAAAATAAGGCACAGACTCAGCTAAAAATAATGGTAATAATTAGCCACTGTCCCTGTGTTTGCCTCTGTGTAATTGCCATTTTGGAGCCACATACCTAGTGATCATAAAGATTCTTAACTTTCTACATAGATAACTTCACCTTTTTGAAACCTAGGGAAGTTTCTGAGATATCTTCCAGGTCCCGCGTTCCAGTGGAATGGCTGACCTGCCCATACCAAGGGTCCATACTGAGGTACTGACTCAAGTGGTCTTGTGACCACCATTCAAGGATCTGTTCAGCATAGAACAGCAGAGGCAGAATACAGAATGCTGTGGGAGGAATCAAATTTGAGGAAGTAGAAACAGTGAGTGTCAACTACCCTTTCCACAAAGAGGGTCACAATTTAAGAAGGAGGCAGGGTCAAGGGTGAATTTTATATTATTGAAGGTAGAGGCTTGAAAATGTTCACAGTGTGGGGGACAGAAGACTTTAGGGTGTGAAAGTGGTGGAAGAAAATAGAAAAAGAGAATGATTAGGGAAGACAGGAGAAAGTGGGATTAAGGGAAAGAGAGGAGAGTTTGGTTTTAAGCAAGAGGAGGATACCTCATCGTCGCTCCATAAATTAATATTACTATATTAGAGACAGAAATGATCTCTGGAGTTTTGCAGGGCTTTGCCCTGAAGGAATATGTGAATGTGTTAGTTTGCATATCAAAATCTGCTCCACCTCAGGAGGGCATCTCAAAGGTCAGTAACAGCTGCTTTCCAAGGTGACACTGCAGTTTCAAACCTGTGGTTCTTGCCTGCTTTGAAGGACAAAGCAAGTCTGCAAGGAGCCACCGCATGAGAGCTGATCAAAGAATGCCCATCCCAAGAGACAGACACCTGCAGCTAAAAGCAATTAGCCCAAGGGACAGTTCCTGCTTGAACTCCTGATTACATGCCTCAATCCACAATAACTAAACAAAGAAATATGGAGCTACTATATCTCTCTTTAACCCTTCTGTTAAGTGATAGCTTTATCTTAGAACTTAGAAATTTGTCCTTGAAAGATTTTGTAACCATTTGTTCACTTAGATAGAGTTAATTAAGGGATCTAAAGAAACCTGTTGGAAGACTTTTAACCTAAAATGAACTACCTGTTATTATGTAAACCTGTTACCCCTGGCAACTGATCACTCTACCTATAAATACCCATGTAAAACTTCACACCTAGCCTCACAATTGACGGAGATATTGTAGGGACCCCCAAGTACCCCCATTTTGTCTTTTTCTTTATATAAATCTATAAAATTATACCTTCATCTCTGTGTATTTTTTTATTTCTATTATTTTCTTATCCTTTGTGACAACCCCTGCCTAACGGACCCAATGTTTTGCTGGGAGTGTAGCTAACTCACTGCACCTCATCCTCTGGGGTTAGAGTAAGGTGGTAAGGATGGGTATACCAGTAAAGAGACATGAGATGCAATGGATGGTAGGTTAATGGCACCACTTCTAATCATGTCTTTTATCTTTACCTTTGGTGAAACTTTTGAATGCTCATTAAAGGTTTTTAAAGATTCATAAGGTTTTAGATGTTTATAATGTCTTCTCTTAGCGCCAGGCCCCTTGCTTATATATTACATTTGTCCCAGAAGTATATGGGAGGCCTCCATAATGGCTGTGTCCTACCCATGCTATGGCTCAGACTTCTAAGATATTGCTTCTGCAGCCTTCATTTTTTTTTCCAACATTAAGCATTTAGGGATATAAGCTGCATTGGTTTTTGAAGAACTACACTCATTCGACAGCAACTTCAGGAGCCCCATTTATTGGCTAAGTCAGTGATTGAGATCACATGGTCTCCATCCTCATGGATTCTCCCATCTGGTGAGAGTAATAACAAAGATAAAATAGATTACAAATGATGGTAAGACCTGTGGAAGCAAAGCCCAGGGCATGATGATGGGGTCTCAGATGGGTGTGTCAAGTCAGAAAAGATTTCCATGAGTAGAAGAGACTTGGCCAGAGGATTATAAAGCACCTGGGCAGAGGGTGGGTGGCTGGGCTGTGTGGTGGAGCTGAGGGGAAGCACCCAGACAGAGGGAACAAGCTGAAGAATTTCCTGAAGGCAGCATGGAGCATAATGCGTTTTTCAAACAAGGCCAGGCCTTTGAGCAAAAGTTGCAGAAAAAAAAGAACAAGGAGTTGATTGAAGGAGGGAGATATAGGCTAGATCATGCTGAGCTTTGTCAGCCATATTCACACTTGGACTTCATCATGAGTATAGTGGGCAGACAGCAAAGACTTTTAAGCTGTATGTGGAGAGGGTAACACGATCATATTCACTTCTTACAAAAAGATTCCTTTTGTAGCTTTGTGCAGAGTTATCAAAGGAATCCAAAGGTGGAAGGAGAAGCAGGGAGACCTGCTGGAGACTCTGAAGTTGTCCCAGTGAGAGAAGATAACATTTGGATGAGAGTGGTGGCAGCAACTATGTGGAATGGAGGATTTACTTCAGATCTGTTTCTTGAGATAGAATCAACCAGGCTTGGATGTGGGCATAAGAGAGGTAGAGCTATCATGGATGACTCTAAGGATTTCGGCTCTGAGTTCAACTGATTCTGAACTAGATAGTATCTTTACACACCACCACCCTAGTGTAATGTGGTATCCTTGATGTGGAATCCTATTGCATATATTTCTTGATTCAATTGTATTTTTCACTCGAATTATTATATCTTCATAAATAAATATCGATCTTTGTTAAAAGAAGAAGAAAAAAATAAAGCATAGAAAAAAAACCTGGTCACCAAAGAAGACAATTTCTAAAACCTTACGATTTCACCCCAAACTCAGCCAATTAGCAGACTCAACTGCCTACACCAAACTGTCTTGAAAAGCCCCATCTTCTAAATTCTTGAGGAGATAGATTTGAGGTATTTCCTCCATCTCCCCACTATGGGGATTAAACTCTTTCTTTTCTGGAAACCTTGCTGTTTCAGTGCATTGGTTTCCTCTTGAACAGTGGGAAAATTAACCTTGTCAGGTGGCAACAATTTGGGGGCTTATCTGACATTGTCCTCATGGGCACATGCCCATGGATTGGCAGAATCTCACTGCTGGAGTGCTCAGTTCTCTTGGACTAAGGGCCTTCCCTCGCTCCGTACCTGCTGGTGGGATGCTGTCAATCTATGGTGCTTGGACCTGTTTATAGTAGAGAACCAGTTTCTGGAACTTGAGGATGTCCTGGTGAGCGTTCAAAGTATGCATAGGACCCCCCTTCCTTCTCTGGATATTTTGGCCTCCCTGGAAGCATTTTGTCTCCTTCATGAGTCTTGGTTGGCTTTTCTCATATTATAGGAAAGTCTTGTCTTGGGGAGACTTTTCCCAATTAGACAATGAATAGGGAGCCTTGTCTAGAAGAATAATCTTGAAATTTTTGGAAGACTTTTTTTGCTTTGATATGCACTTTCAAATAAAAACTTCATTAAAAATTAATGGACCTGTTAAGTTGAAGATTCCTCAATTTAAAAATTGGTATTAGAGATCTCTTATTCTAAACAATTGTCTTATTTGTGTTTATGAAAAGATCAGAACCAAAAGAACATGCAACAATTTCCTGGCTAGCCTTAAAAATTGTCTGGAGAAAACTGAAGAGCAAATATCTGGTCTAAAACAAAGATAAAAACCCTTTGAACACTGTCCCTGTGGGAAGAATGGCAGAAGCCAATTTACCTCATAGCCTAATGGTTAAAGTTTTGAGTTTTTACTTCAGCAGTCCAGGTTTGATTCTTTGGCAGGGAATTAACTGGTTCCAGTTTGGTATTTGTGTAACTTTTGCTATTTGTTGATGCTAGTGAGACTTTCCTTTCTTTGAGCCATTTTTGTGACTTTTTATATTTCATGAAAACACATAAACTTTTTTTTTTCTCTTTACCTCTTTGTAGACATCCTTTTTTTCCATGATTAAGTCATAACCTGGGTTAAGGCCTCTTAGAAGGGCACTTTATTTAAAATGTTCAAAATCAAAAATGTTAGCTGTTTTTTATGGCTAGAGTTGGCTCCATTTACTTTAGTTCCTCTCTACTCTTTCCTCTGTGCCTATCACTGAGTCCTGGTGAAGCAAAGGTGGGCAATTGTTCAAGGCAAATGCTGAGCTGTACTGTCTGTGGATCTTCTCTAAACACGTGGCAATGCTGGAGTCTCTCTGAACTTATTCTTGTTCAGTGATATGATTTGTGGATTGTTCTTTGCTCACCTAAACTCTGTTAAATTTAATTTGTCAGAAGTGGGTTCTGAAAGAGAGCTCCAAGAGACCTCCACCCCAGAGCACCAAGGGGAAAAGCGAGGTACCCGCCAGGGTACACCCACTACTGGGGCTCATGAGTAAGTTCTCTCTGGAATTCTGGTGCTCCACAGATTTGTGTTCTGAACTCTCTGTGTTTGTTTGAGCAAATTTTTGATCTTAACTGGTTTGAAACTTGCAGTGGAAACTGTAATGTGTCTAGGATCAGATTGAATGTGATTATTCTGGCTCAACCTCAAAGGTGTCTGAGACTATAGGCATGTGCCACCACACCTAGTTAATTTTTCTATATTTTTATGGAGACAGGGATCTTCCTTTGTTTCTTGGATTAGTCTCAGACTCCTGGCCTCAGATGGTGCTCTTTCCTGGAACTCCCAAAGTTCTGGGATTGCAGGCATGAGCTACCACTCTTGGCTCTTAATTGGATATCTTGAAACCCTTTTATAAAATAAATTTATATCTATTAAAAAAAGGAAATTTCTATTTCTAAAAGTGTCTGAGAGGGAGGACTGAGCCACTAGAAACTCTTACCACTGCTCTAAATTTACATGACAAGTCTTACTTTTGTTTACAGTACTTTTCCTGGCTATCTTAACTGAAAATTTGCATATAACCTTATTTTCCTGGTAGGAGCAAATGATGGTATAATATTTAGGCCTATATTCCTAGTTATGTGCTTTTGAAAAATAAATTTTCTCCCTTGTTTCACCTAGGAGTCAACTTTTTAGAAGACAAATTGTTGCCTACCTGACAATTGCTTAGAGCAATAAAATAGGTAAT
>NW_012143190.1:4464512-4466292 GCF_000956105.1 Propithecus coquereli | reverse complement strand
TTTATAAAAAAGTAAGATTTTTGCTTTTTAGAATCTTTGAAATATTAATTTTACTAAACGAAATCTATAGTAACCTGTAATCTTGTTTTGGGACAAGTGTTATATGACAGATAATTGATGATTTCCTGCTTCTAAAGTTTTTATTAAAATTTGAAGTTACTAAAAATTAAAATTCTCATCACTATATGTGATGCTATATATAAAGTATACCAAAAATACGGTATGGGGGGAGGAGCCAAGATGGTGGATGAGAAAAGCCGCCAGTTAGAGTGTCTCTGCAAAAAATACGAATTTTAGAAGAAAGAGAAAAAGATAAGCTAGCAGAGAAACATAGATCGGGTGAGGGTCGGAAGGAAGGGTGCCTGAAACTACAGGAGACTCCACGGGAAGACGTTGTGGAGGAGAACTGGAAGGACAAAGATCCCGAGAGGCTTGGAAACCAGCGACAAGGGTAGGTGGAGCGGTTAACTTCCCCCTCCTTTGCATCTCGGACTGCTGGTGGCTCCTGAGCGGTTGGAGAGACCTGCCGACACCAGCCCAGAGACGGCTGCCACCAGTGGCCTCTTGTAGACTCAGTGCTGGGCTCCCAGCCCCCTTAGGGCACCTCTCCAGGAGCAGACGTGAGCCTATCGGCAAACGCCATAATGCTCCATTCTCTCCTTCCCCTTCCCTACCCATGGGTGCCCAAAGAGACAATTTAGCCTTCAAACGGAGGCATTTCCAACAAAGGGGACCTTCCTTTTGGGGCCCTACAGCAGACTCAGGGGTACTCAGACTGCAAGTTCCCTACCTGCCAGCCTTCCCAGGTGCTACTTGCCAGGGGACTCCAGGAGAGTGGGGCAAATCCCGAGGTGGAGTGAAATGGATCCAGCTTCGGCACCCTGTAGGTGATTAAAGACCTGCACCCCGCCCCCTGGCAGGGTCAGGGATTGATCTCCAGGGTCCAGGAGACAGGCCTACAGATCAGACCACGTACACCAAGGTCAGGATTGGACTGTCCCGGGGCACAGAAGAGAGATCTGTGAAAGAGCCTAATGAGGAGTGTGCACCTTCAGGGGCAGATCAGTGTGCCAGAGCGGCAACCCTCCTCCCAAAAGAGGGCTGTGCACCCAGCTCAGGCGGCGATCCTGGGTAGGGAACCTCCCGGCCCACGTCACAGCCAGGGAAGATCCATCGGCCTGATGCCCCGCTTGCTGGCAGAGGCCTGGGAGAGGCCAAGGAGAGGGGGAGAGTGAAGGGGAGCGAGACCTGCTCCAGAGTGCAGGTCTTGGACAGCCCCAGCCCCCAAGCCCAGACTTTCAGCTGAGTAGACCCATTTCAGCCCCTTCTGGAAGCTTTTCACAGAAACAAACAGTAGACCTTTGAACCTGCTAGCAGCAGTTGTGGAGCCTGAGGGCAGGCTTGTCCAGCCGAGCACCACCCAGACTCACTCCTTCCACTGAGGTGGAGAATAAGGACACACCTGGAAATCCCGGGGCCCCACCCACCACCTGAGGCACAAGAGGGCCTCTCTAGAGGAATAAGAGCTAGCTACAGGACCCAAAAACAGTACTGCAGCTCGCTCCTCCCTGCAAGTGCCACCTACTGACAGGGAGGTCATCCTGCACACCCTTTTACTGCATCTACTGATTCATCATTAAGGGTGTGGTTGAATCTCACCCACAAACACCACCTACTGGCTCAGAGACTAAACAGGGCATATCATTATCAAAACCAAAATCTAAAAGCAAGAAGGAAGAACTGATCGAGACGGGAAGGAACCAGCGAAAGAACTCTGGAA
>NW_012143190.1:4453046-4454109 GCF_000956105.1 Propithecus coquereli | reverse complement strand
GAATTTTAAGATGCATCTCTACTGGAAAGATGTGACAATATGCATTCTAGCATATAGAATGCACTATTTTTCTCTGTGACTTCCCATTTCTCAGTGTAAAATCATGTAGGTCATCTGTTGGAGTACGGTCTGTTATTGAGGAAACAGGCTCAAAGATAGTTTCATATAAGTTGACCAATTCCATTTACCTTCTACCTAGCTATTAGAGGTATTCAATTTATTAGTGGGCTACTGTAATTATTATTTTATATGTGATGAAAACGTTATAAACTATGTTTCAAGAAATTCACTGGGAAGGAAGGTAGAAATGGCATAGAGTTCACTGAATGTTTGCATTGGAGTGGTAGCTTTCTAAAGAACTAGAAAAAGCTTTATCTGGAAAACATTTACTTTATTTATGGAAATATGAGCAATGTTCCCTGGAAGATGCATCCCAAATCCTGTTCTACAATAAGAAAACAACTGTATATCTGCTTTTTTTTTAACTTCCCATATTGATCATCTCCATTTATAATTCATTCTACCTAAATATTACAGATATTAGATTTATTAGTAAACTACTGGAATTCTTATTTTAAATGTTGTTTAATTCTTATAAATTTATGTTGCCTCAACATCCAATTTGATTCAAGTTTAACTGCTTCACACCAGAAGCAGAGTATACTCACATTTGACACAGTTTCCAGTTCTCTGACTCCTCCAAGATCCTCAATGTCATCTATCCAGATATTTACCTTATAAAACTACCTACTGGTGGTCATCTCCCTGTAAGAAAGTTATATACAGCACTTGCCTTGCCACATTATCCTTCACACCTTGTACAAACCATGAAGTTATGCCACAGTGACCACCTCTCCAGCACAATGTAAAGCCACATAAAATCATAATTGATCAACACATATACGCACACTTAGTAGTAACATTCATCAGGTGTTGGGCAGGTGGGAGGGGGGAGAAGAGGATGGATCTTATTCACATCTAATGGGTACAGTGAGCACTATCTGGGAGATGGGCACACTTGTAGCTCTGACTCAGGTGGGGCAAAGGCAATATATGTAACCTA
>NW_012143190.1:4451041-4452996 GCF_000956105.1 Propithecus coquereli | reverse complement strand
ATAACATTTTTACAATATCAATTTTAAGATGCATCTTTATTTGAAAGATGTTATAATATGCACTCTAGCATATAGAATGTGCTATTTTTCTCTGTGACTTCTCATTTCTCAGTGTAAAACTGAGAACTTTACAAAGAGTGAACCTAAATGCATGCACTTAGCATGCATTAAATAATACATTAAACATTATTTTAGGTTGGGGTACCCCAGGGTACAATGCAGACAAAATAATCTTATGGTATAACAAATGTGTTAAATAATGTGTGGGTGAAAGGGGGACTGACCTAAGGAACTTAGGTAATAAGGGGAGATTCTAAATCTAAAAGCCAAAGGATTTGAACATGAGCATTGTGCTTTAGTTATTAAAGTTTTTTTTCTCCTCCATGGACATATGTATTGCCAATTCTGAAAACACTATGCATGTGTTTTGGGACTCAATGATTAAAAGAGGTGAACTTTCTCACTGTTAGAGTGGGAGGATACATAGAAGAAGTGAAAATGGAAAGATCTATTTAAGTTTTACTGGATTAGATCATGTGGTGCTGAAGATATTAGTAGAAATGCAACTTTAACTTTAGATATATATGGAGAAGTGTAGAAATATTTATACATACGTGTATATGTGTGAGTTAGTATAAACACATGTATAGTTATGCTGCCAGTTGAGAAAGTCTAGAATCAACAGACTCCCAGTGACAGTTAGTCCACCCACTGTCCAGATCTTTATTTCTAATACCATTCACCAAAGAAACAGAAACTAATATTCCTTGAAAAATTGTTAATACTAGGTTTGGGCAGGGAAGCAACGTGATTAGCCTGCAGCACCATGTAGTGCCATAAAGTGAAATGATGCTAAACAATAACACAACCACCCGACCACACAAACTAAATGAAATTGTGGGCATTTCAATACATGAGTGGATTAATAAAATGTGGTATATGTATACCACGGAGTTCTACTCAGCCACAAAATACAATGATGATATAGCCCCTCTTGTATTATCCTGGACAGAACTGGAGCCCATTCTACTAAGTGAAATACCACAAGAATGGAAAACCAAGTACCACATGTACTCACCATAAAATTGGTATTAACTGATAAACACTTATGTGCACATATAGTAATAACATTCATCAGGTATCGGGCAGATGCAAGGTGGGAGGAGGGGATGGGTATATTCATACCTAATGGGTGTGGTGCACATCGTCTGGGAGACGGACATGCTTGAAGCTCTGACTTGGGTGGGGTAAAGGCAATATATGTAACCTAAACATTTGTACCCCCATAATATGCTGAAATAAAAAAAGAAAGAAACCAAGTGCAGTGTAAGATAAATATCATAAATCATGCAATAATCTATATGATTTAAATAAAACATTGAATAAATAATAAATTAAGAATAGATGAATTGCCCATGGTCAAGAAATACAAGTGATATTTGTAGAAGCCGTCCCCATAAGGAGGCAGAGCAAGTTTCTCCACGTTTTAAGTATGTGCAATACATAGTGACTTCTTTTCAAAAAATACAACATGGAAAGAAGAGAGAAGATTAATTTTACAGAGAAGAAACCAGACCAAAACTACCCTGTCCAGACAATCAAATTAGCATTAACAGTAATACAAGTCTTTACAACCTACTCACAACCACTGAGCAAGTTTTGATGATTACCAGAAGGTGATAATGGAAGTTTTTTACACCAAGTTTTCATGTGAGTGCACATGAGGACAATCATATTACGAATACTTTTTGGCAACAACACTTTCACAGTATAAATTTTTTTTTTATTTCAGCATATTATGGGGTACAGATGTTTAGGTTACGTGTGTTGCCCTTGGTTCCCCTCCCCCCAAGTCCGTGTTTCAAATATGTCCATCCTTTGGGTAGTGCGCATTGCACTCCTTGTGTATACAAATACCTGTCCCCTCCTCCCTCCTCCCCCCTCTTCCCACCGCC
>NW_012143190.1:4444901-4446291 GCF_000956105.1 Propithecus coquereli | reverse complement strand
GTTGTACAGCAAATCTCTAGAACTCATTCATCTAGCATAGTTGAAACCTTATGCCGATTGAACAACTCTCCATTTCCCTCACCCCTAAGCCCCTGGCAACAATTATTGTATTTTCTGCTTCTATCAATTTGACTATTAAAGATGCCTCATATAAAAAAGAATATCCAACAAATTGTTAATTATTATATCATTTAAAAATACAAAAATATAGTTTTTATTTCCTAGGGTGACAACTAAAAAGTGAAAAAAAAAAAGAAGTATAACTGATATTCTAAGAAAAACGAGAAAATGGAATTATATAAAATGCTCAATTAAAATTAAAAAAGGCACAAAATTAGTAGAATACCAAAACAGAAGCAATGAACAAGGGCAACAGGTAGAACACACGAACAAACAAGATAGATTTACCAGTAACACCAACTATACCAATAATCACCTTAAATGACAATGGCATAAATGCACCAATTAAATGACAAAGACTGTCAGCATAAATCAAAAAAGAAGGCCCAACTATATGTTGTCTATAAGAAATCCACTTTAAATATAAAGTCACATATGAACTAAAAGTAACAGTATGGAACAACACATACCAGCCATACCCTAATCAAATAAAGCAAGAGTATCTACACTAATTTCAGACAGAACCAACTTTAAAGCAAGGAAAATACCCAGGAATAAAGGAGGGCATTACAAAAAAAGAAAGGGGGCAAATTCTCTAAGAAGACATAACAATCCTTAACGTGTATGTGTCTAACGGCAGTGGGTAATTTACAAGAGACACAAACTGACATAACTGCAAGGAAAACTAGATGGATTCCCACTATTATTGTTGGACAACACACTCTACTAGAAATGGAAAATCAGTAAGGACATAGTTAAACCCAATATCACCATCAGTAAACTGTATATAATTGACATCCACAGACTACTTCATCCAACACCTGCAAAAACACATTCTTCTGAAGCCCACATGGACCACTAACCTTATTGGCCAAAAAAGACACCTTAACAAATTTAACATAATAGAAATCATAAAATGTCTACTCTCTGACCACCGTGAAATTAAAGTAGAAATCAATACTGGGTGTCAACAGGAAAGGTGGAAATCACACAGGCAATGGTGCTGCTTTGTTTATTAAGAAGGTTTCATTGCTATCAATATTCATTCAACAGAGAGTGATGTTAAGATATCCGTGACTCTGGATCAAGATCTGATTCAGAACAATTAATATTAAAAAGTCATGAGAAAATGAGTAAGTGAAGGTAAAATAAAAACTTTTATTTTTCTTATTCTTAATTCATTTAACGGATAACAGTTTAATCAAAATAAAGACAGCCACATGTATTTGGTTATATGTGTACATATGTGTGTACATACTTATATATAAAT
>NW_012143190.1:4422222-4436606 GCF_000956105.1 Propithecus coquereli | reverse complement strand
TTATAAATTATTGGAAAAAAAACACCTTTTTTCAACTAGTATAAATGTGGTATGTGTTTCATATCACTTCCATGATTACCTGTGATGGAAAAAAATAAGCAAAATATATTAATGAAGGTATTTGTAAATTTCTCTGATTCAGATCAAACTTCTTAATCACTTTTCAACTCATCTTGTCCACAACTTTCTTCACATCATCATCAGCAGCAGCTTTGGTGATGCTGTGTTTCTTGTGAGACTCCTCACAAGAAATCAGAATGCGGATTAGTGGATGGAGTCAGGCAGGTGGTGTCCAGCTATCCCATAGGAAGGTTGCACAAAGCTGATATCTGGATTGACCATATTAAGGAACTGGGAAGAGGCAGAGAACTGGAAATTGTGTCAAAGTCAACTAAACCCTGCTTCTATTACAAACAAGTTAAACCTATATTCAAAATGGTTGCTAAGGCAATACAGAATTATAAAATTGTGAAATTTCCTAATCTTTGAGATTATCTTTTCAAATATACTGATAGCCCTCTGCAAGTTTTGATGCTGATAAATCCAAAATGTGGATGGAAGGTTTTATACCAAGTTTATTCATACACACATGAGGTCAAATACATTATGACTGCCTCACGGCTAATAGTGACTTTACAGTATCACTTCTAAGATGCATCTCTATTTGAAAGATGTAAAAATGTGCACTCTAGCATTAGCGGAATGCATTATTTTCTTCCTGTGACTGTATATATTGTAGTGTAAAATAATGGTGGTTCATCTGCTGTATTCCTGACTGTTATGGAGGAAACATGCTTAAGTATAATTTCATATAATTTGTTCAACTTCGCTTACCTTCTACCTAGCCAGTAGAGACACTGGAGCTATTACTGGACTATGAGAATTCCTATTTTATATGTGGTATTGAATATTTATAATTGTATATTGCCTCAGCACACATTTCCTATGGGACAGCTAGACACAACCTTGGCTCCATCCACTAATCCCACTCCCCATGTGTACTGTGCAGATACGCCATACTGACCACCTCTCACTCACAGGACGACTCTGCGGAACTCATAGTTGCTTTCTCTAAACCGACCAATTAATATCCATGAGAAACCTACTTGGTAACACTCGGGACCTCAATAAAGCCTTTGGGCCACAGGTCCCTCCCTCTTTTTCTGTTTTCTCCTCACCTGATGGTTGTGGGTGTATGTCCAGGATGTTTCACTCCTTTCCATCTGCCCTCAGAGGCATGCTGGCCTCTTCTCTCTGGGATCTGTAAGTAACACACTGTTTCTGTTATTTTATATGTTTTGTCAAGTTACCTTCTACATGTCCCGCTGATCATCACATCAGAGCCAAACTTCTTTTCCCTCAGGCCTCCCCTGGGCAGTGACTATCTTGGTAGGAAAAGAGAAACTGGACAGAAGTCAGACAAAAGTGACAAGGATATGTTTTCTGACCTATAAAACTTTTCCTTGTGAAATAACAACCAGTCATGGGTCAGACACTTGGCATTAGGTCATCTACCAATATAAAGAAGTAACCTTTGATTGAAAACACTATGACTACCTCCTGTGGAGATCCACCAGACAGGGCTAGAGTTTATAGCCTCTCTCCAGAGAGAGATCTCAACACCAAACTATAAATAAAAATACAACAAATATAGAGAGGTGATTTTATAAAAAATCTTCAAAATTCCCTTGAGAAGGAAGATAAAATGGGAAATAGTTTATTGACAGTTTGCACGGGAGGGGTAACTCTCTAAAGATTTAGAAAAAGATATATCTTGAGAATTTCTGCTCTAATGTTAGAAATATGAGCAATGCTTCCTGTAGGCAGCATTCCAAATCTAATTATTCAATCCATAACAATAGCATATCTATATTTTTTCTTATCATTAGTCCTTCTAATCACAGGAATGGTTATCATACAAATCACTTTATGATTGACCGATATAAAAGTAGATGTATTATGCTTTCCATAAAAAATCTAACATAACATATCATCCTGAAAGGCTCAGTTCTTTCCCCAGAATTAGAAACAAAACTGCACACTACCCACTTCCATTCAGCATAAAACTAGAGGTTGTAGCTAGGGAAATTAGGACAGAGAAATCAATATAAAATCTCGAGATTGGAAAGGAAGGAGCCAAACTATTTCTATCCACAAATACACAATCTTGTGTACAGAAAATGCTAGGGTATTCGCTAATATACAATTAATAAAAAACAGGTTAAGCAAGCTTGCAGTATATGAAAATCAATTGCATTTCTATATACTAGCAAGCAGCATTCTACAAATGAAAATAAGATAATTACATTTAATCTACCATCAAAAAGGAACAATAAATTTAACAAGATACATGTAAAATATGTACACTGTAAGCTACAAAACATATTTAAGAATTAAAGTCCTAGATAAATAGGAGAAAATCTCATCCTCATTGATCAGAAGGTTTAATATGGCTAAGATGATAATAATTTTAAAATGGATCTATAAATTCAATGCAATTTATCTTTTTAAAAAAATTGTCAAAATCCCAGCTGATTTTTTGCAATAATTTATAAGTTGATTCTTTTCTTTCTTTTTTTTTTTATTTCAGCATATTATGGGGTACAGATGTTTAGGTTACGTGTGTTGCTCTTGGTTCCCCTCCCCCCAAGTCCGTGTTTCAAATATGTCCATGATTCTTTTCTTTTTCTTTTTTATTTTTTTTGAGACAGGGTCTCACTCTGTCACCCAGGCTAGAATGCACAGGTGCAATCATAGCTCACTACAGCCTCAAACTCCTGGGTTCAAGCGATCCTCCTGCCTCAGCCTCCAGAGTTGCTGGGACTACAGGCATGCACTACTACGCCCACTAGTGGTTTTTTGGGTTTTTTGTTTTGTTTTGTTTTGTTTTGTTTTAAATTTGTGTAGAGACAGGTTCTTGCTATGTTGTTCAGGCTGGTCTCAAACTCCTCGCCTCAAATGATCCTCCCTCCTCGGCCTCCCAAAGTGCTGGGATTACAGGCATGAGCTACTGCACCTGTCTTGATTCCAAAATTCATGTGGAAATGCAAGAGATTCAAAATAGCCAAAACAATCTAGAAAAAGTAGGTTTACTCAACTTACATTTCCTGATTTCAAAACTTATTACAAAGTGATAGTAATCAAGACAATGTGATATTGGTTAGTATAAAGATAGACACACAGATTAATGGAATGGAATTGAGTGCCCCCAAATTAACCCTTACATTTATGGTTAACAGCACCATCAATCAACTGGATATAATTAATATCTATTGACAATTTCACCCAAACATTATAGAAAACACATTCTTCTTATGGCCACATGAACCATTCACCACGACAGTCCATATTTTTGGCCATAAAATCCAACCAAATTTATAAGAATAGATATTAAACAATGCCTGCTCTCAGACCACAATGGTATTAAACTAGAAAGCAATATCAGAATGGTAACTGGAAAATCACAAATTACTTGGTGATTAAATGCATTTAAAATAACACATAGGTTAAAAATCTTAAGAAATATTAACAAATATTTTGAACTAAATAAAAATGCATCTCACCAGAAAATGTGAAATGGGACAAAAGCAGAGATTAAAGGGAATTTCAGGCACTGAATGCATGTGTTAGGAAAGAAGAAACAGCTAAAATAAAAATGAATCAAAGTGTCAGCTGCAGGACATTTAAAGGAGGAGGAAATTACCACAATCAAGCAGGTGAAAAAAATATAATATGGTAAAGAGAGTAAAAGAAAAATAGAAGACAAAGCAATAGCATTTTTCAAATTAATAGTGATATCTTAATAGTTTCGGAAACACAGAAGATTAACAAGGACCACACAACACCTCAAACATGCCTTTGTTTGATGGCTTGCAGAGGTGACTCCCCCCTTAAATAGGAGATGCTAATCTTCAAAATGAAAAACCAAAGGCATACTAAGGCACGGTAATTTCATTTATTTGCTAACCTGGCAAATATTTTAAATATAAATAACACACCGATAAGAAACATAGGTAAGAAAATATCGTTACACACATAATGCAAAAGGGGCTACGTAATAGAAGAAGAAAGCCCGAATCCCTGCTATGCTCACAGCTACACGAGAAAATTACGAGGTTTCAATGAAAAAAATCAAAGAATAATTAAGAGAATATGCACACACAAATGGATGAGCATGTGTATGTCTGCAAAGAAACGTCCTGTGAAGACGCTCCCACTGCCCATCGCCCACCGCCCGCAGCCCACCGCGCTCCCCTCGTCTGCCTCACCTGAGCCACCAGCCAGCCACAGGTCCGTTCTCTGCGCAGCTGCGGACCCCTCTCATCCTCACTTCCTGTTAGGCAGTTCTCAGCCAGTAGACGCCAGGTGGCGTTCTGAGCTGGTTGGTCTGAATTTTCTGATTTGTGCCTCTCACCTACGCAGTCACCTACAAAATGACTGAAGATACAGAAACCTGCACTCTGGGGTGGTGTTTGGGGGTCTCAGCGATGGAGAAAGGGAGGCTAACAGGAGCATCCAAGTCTCTGAGTCTGTCTGTCCACTAGTTTGGGGACCTTCTCTGCCCCTCTGCGCTCTAGCTGTTCCTGAAACACAGCCCCACCTGATAATGCCCACGGACCTCCCCAGTGGGAAGGGACCATCCTCTCTCATTCTGTCTTCCTGACAGGCAGACTTCATGGGCTGGGAAATCATTAAAAGCAACAAGGCTCAAGTATTCAAAATCCCTCCACACAAAATCCGTTTTTCTGTGAGTTGCCCCTGTTCCCTTCCTGACCTGCCCTCTCTCACTTGCCCAATTCCGCCATGGTCTGCCCTTCCTGCTCCTGCCATCCTCACACATTACTGATCCCAGTGGCCCTTCCAATCCACTACCTCTTCTCATGCCCTGGCCTGTGCCACAGACACATTTTTTTTTTCTTCTTCTCTTTCCCCTTCCCTGTTCGCCTGACTCCCTGCTCCTCATTATCCAGAATCTGCTCATTGTTCCTCCTCCTAGAGGCCATCCTTGCCCAACCCATTAGGTCTGATGCCTGACCTCTGAGTTTCCAAGCGAAGTTCTTTCACATACAGTTTAGTCTTCTAAGTTTCTTGAGTCACCATGGAACTGAAATACCAAAGAATATGAAAAGTTTGTCTACGTTGTTTCCCTGTGAGCCCTCCAGATGCAGTGGACAAAGAGCAACAAAGAAGATTCTCTACTATGTTGAATTTCACTAACTAGTGAATCTCTCAAACTTCTCACCTACATTCTTGCTTATTTACCAATAAACTCCCACTCTTTTTCAACACAAAGAGGACTTGAACTTAAAGATTATCATGAATTTTTGCCACTTCTGCCCTCAGGACAGACTATGAGCCCTGACTCCCCTCAGCCTCTATACCAGCACCCCCATTCTCAACCCATTGGACAGACCCTCAAGTGGACCATGCTGCTTCTGCTTCATCCCCACCTCTTCTGTCCTTCTCCACAGTGCTGCCCTCCTAGACCAAGGAAAATCTGATTCTCTAGATTCAGCTGTATTAATATGGCTCCCTTGATAAACATTTCCAAATCTTATTATTTATCCTATTTTATAAATTTTAGTATTTGTGATTTTCAAATTTAATCACAATTGCTATTTTTACGGTGGAAACCAGGGCATGGTTTTCATATTCTGCACATGTATGAGCTTCTCCTAAAATACTTTGCTGTCACTTTCTGGTAAGATCACCTGCATCAAAACTTGCAGAACGCATGTCTACAGAAAAGGTGGAAATAACACAGACACTGGTGCAGCCTCTCTTATTAAGAAATGTTTTGTTGCCATCAGCCCTCATGCCACAGAGGGTGATGTGTGAAGATATTCATGACTCTGGATTAAAATCTAATTCAGAACAATCAGAATATCAAAATATTTGTGAATACATTTATAAATTAATTTCCATATTGCTTTCATTTTATGTGAATAAAATGTATGCCTTTATAGCTCTAGAAGGGTTTCTTTCCAGAAATACAAAATGAAGCTATCAGGTATACATTAGTTACACAGAAAATTAATCCCTTCTTTTAGGTCCATCTTAAACCTTTGATTTATTGACATGCAGTGGATGCTACCCATCGAGACTCCTAAAGACATTGTGCGTTGATCAATTCTGACCTTCCCTTTACTCTTACAAATGCCAGTTCACTTGTTGATCTTTCTCTGTGAGTTTTTCACATTGTTTCTTATTCACCTTAATATTTCCAACTAGAAATATATGGCCAGCAGTAAGTAATGATGAGTAATTCTAGATGGATGAATGAAGATGCTGTGAAAAAAATAATAGGGATTGTATATGGCTTACTACATATAAAAAATAGATAAGCATATTAAACAAGTGTTTACAAGATACTGTACATTAGCAAGGAAGGACACTGATAACTGAGAGATGTAAAACTATTATGTAAGCCCTACTATTGCCCTATGTTAGTGCTTTAAGAATATTTCCTGGCTATAGTGTGCAAGAATCTTGGAAAATTTCCTGAGTTGAGAAGATAGAACTGAGACCAGAAGAACATTGTCTAATTTCTTCAAGCTATTCTCCATGTCCTGTATCAAGAGACAATAATCACGCCAGCTCTCATGAGACAGGGTTGCTATTTGACATCATTACTTTACTGAGACATAGGTCATGGAACTATAGGAACAGTTCAAAAAAAAAAAAAAAAAAAGGAAAGACACAAAGATAAACCATTTGAATAAACTTGGCCCCCAACCTTTTTATCTTATTCCTAACTTATAAAAAACAGTCCTATTCATACCATGGCCATCTCAGGCATGAGAAACCCAAGGATGAAGGATGACCAATTAGAGATACAGAAAATGATGTGTGTATAAGGTGGTTGAACCACCAATGTGGACCCCAATTGCCATTTCTTGTGATTTTTGTTATGAGTAGCTGATAAAATTACTATAATATTAATAAATTTAAATAGAGCTTTCTATTTATAAGAGAAGAAAGAAATTATCATCAAGACAAGGATAAACCAGTAAGGTTTATCTCCTCTATATATTTCCCCAGCAAACCTCCAGTTTTCTTTACTTTATTTATTTATTATTATTATTAATACAGAGTCTCACTCTATTTCCCAGTCTAGAGTGCACTGGCATCATCATAGCTCACTGCAACCTCAAAGTCTTCTGCTCAAATGATCCTCATGCCTCAGCCTCCTGAGTAGCTGGGACTATAGGCATAGGCAGCCATGCCTGGCTAAATTTTTTTATTATTAGTTTTTATTATTTTGTAGAGACGGGGGTCTTACTCTTGCTCAGGCTGGTCTGGAATGCCTGGCCTCACGTCTTGGCCTCCCAAAGTGCTAGGATTACAGGCATGAGCTGCTGCACCCAGCCCAGTTTCTTTTAAACTGGGGAATCATCTTGCCTCTTACTTTCACTATATAAATACTACAGTTTATGTAGTTGGCATGGAGTATAGGGTTTCTCCTAATATGAAGTTATAGTAAGGTAAGTACCAGGTTCTAATTCAATAATAGAGTGAAAATCTTTCACCAAGATCTGGCATTGAAATTCTCTGTATACAATACTGAAGCCCAGAGCCTCTGAATGCAGTATTACTTGGCAAAACAAATACCAATCCATTAACTTAGTCTGAAAGTACTCATAAAGTATCAATGTTCTTGCTGTTTGTTGCTAGCATTTCTTAAATCTTCAACAAATATTTCTAATCTCCCTAGAATGATTTTAAATCCACTAGATAGAGGATTTCCTTACTTGTATAGCAGACATATGCTACCGAGTCTCTGAGATCCACCCTGTAGGAATGCTTCCTTAACAAGAGAATGTGGTCCTCTCAACACAGCATGCTGACATTAGGGTGCATCACATTGTAGACCATAAATGAATCCTACTCTGCTTGTTGGAATTCTGAATTGTTTCTGCCCTTTTTTCTTTTGTGTCCCTTGATGGTTTCAGGTAAGGGAAGCCATGTTTAACCCAGTTTGAGTAGCCGAGACACTATGACATACAAACAAGTTTCAGAGGAGTGTAAAAGTTTCAGGCTAACACAATAGACATCAATAGATCAGCTAAATAATAGGAAGGTGGGTAAATTATCAACTAAGTCAACAAAAATGATAATCTATAAGGGTAACAAGCATGAAGGCATTTTGAAATATTATGCTAGTTAATAGGAGAAAGTATATAAAAGATTATAATTCTGTTCCTACAAATACCATATTACAGAAATGTTCGTTGCCTAGAGATGTATGTATACATTTTCTAGGTGGCATTTTATTTTTTATTTTATAAAAACTAAAAAAAAATTCAACAAAAAGTAAGTAAATAATACATATCTATATTATGGGTCATCTTTACCAATAACTATCATGTAGACATTAACAAAAATGAGGTGCAAGAACTCAAGGATTCTAGCCAATATCAATAGTTTTTAATGAAGAAATAAACCAAACAATGGGATGATGTTTATACTTGCACAGCAATAAAGTGTCTGGTCTGTGCTTTCAGAGGAAGATTTTAGAGAACACTAACAGAGATTGTATACCATCTGACTTTTCTAACAAAAGTGATATTCTCATTCAATTTATGAAAGAGTGATGCTTGAAAAAATGAAAATAATTGAAAAGATTCTTTGAAAAATGATTATGAATGCATTTTTAAATATAGGCATAAAAGGCATTAATACACAATATAAAAATACAAATTGTAGATGATATTTCTGTGTATCCCCAAAGGTAAATTTATACTTAAGTGTTGAATACATTTGCATGCCAAAAGAAAAGGCAAGAACAAATATTACAAGGTAAGGTCTGAGCAGTTATGTGTCTTTGGTCAGCAAGCAGAAAGATTGTTGAACAAAGCAGATATTTATACAAAAGAAGAGAATTTTCCCACCGACCCCAGAGAAAAGGCGGCGAGCAGCTGGCCTTGCCCATGCACACCGCACAGTGAGACTCTGAGCTCAGCTGCAGGGGCTTTGGTCCCGCCATTGGTGGGCGTGGTCCGGAGGAGGAGGGCCTGAAACACTGGGGCATCTCTGCTCCAAAGAGAGACACCCAGGAATGTCTGTACAAGTTCCTGCCCTGCTGACTGTTGCCACCAGAGTAGAAAGTTTCCAAGGCTCCAAAAAGCAGGGAAAGAAAATGAGGAGGTTGAATGAAATTCAGTGAGAATGTACTAAACAAAAATAAAGTGGGGAGTGTTGTGGGAGGATTACTAAGATTCACAAGGATGTTAGAGATAAAAGCAACAAAAGTAATGTTGTAAAATACTGAACTGTCTTTATTCTAGGTACAACTGGGAATATCGGTGTAGGTGCAAGAAATGCAAATTCTTATTCTTCCCATTACACAATAGCGCAGTAGTTAAGCGAATGGGATCTTAAGGTAAAATTCTTGTGTTAAATTAACTTTCATAGTAAGAAGACAGTGTGATATTTGCAAAGAGATAGAAAGATAACCCAATGGTGGGGGAAAATAAATGAGAGCTTGAAAACACATGCATTCATATATATACACATAATTTATAAAGAAAAGAAAATGGAGAAAAGATGAGTTATCAATAAATATTCTATACGGGGGATGGACACACTTGAAGCTCGGACTTGTGGGGGAGGGAGGACAAGGACAACATACGTAACCTAAACACCTGTACCCCCATAATATGCTGAACTAAAACAAACAAACAAACAAACAAAATAAATAAATAAATAAATATTCTATGAAGTAGGCTATCCATAGGGGAAAATACATTCTGACCTTTGAGCTCACATCACACACACAATTTAATACAGTATTTAGAACCTAATTTAGGAAAATAACATCCTAAATGACCATGATTTAGGCTAAGATTTCTTAAACTAGACCTAAAAAATGTTTCATATAATAAAAAAGGTATTCTAACATTGTTGATGTGAGCAAAGACGCTGGAGATATACTGAGTCTAGCTCAAGTTTCTTTGATTCCTTTTTTGTGGGGCTTTAGCTAAGATTCAGAACTGAAACATGGCAAAGGTTATGGTACTTACCTTTTAAGATGTTGAGAGAATTGAATAAACTAATAATATGTAAAGTCTGTGGCCTAATAGAAGGTATAAACTAACCACTAAGTATTTTCTAAAACTGACAGCTTTGCCTAAGTAATTGCAAGATGTATCAATTGCATCAACTATAAGATTCATCATTACTTCATATATCACCATAAGAGAATAAAACTAATTACAAATTATTCCACAAACAATTCTTAGCACTTAGAATTTCTATATTATAATTATTGGAAAAAAACTATTTTCAACTTATATAAATGTGGACATTTGTCATATATCAATCCTGTGATTACATGTGAGGGAAACTATAAGCAAAATGCACTCACAAATGTATTTCTAAAATTTCTCCCATTCAAAGTCAAACTCTTCTGAATCACTTTCAACTCATCTTTTCTATGATTTTTCCCATATTATCATAATTTTTAATAATCAGAAGCATTGATTATGCTGCATTTGTTGTGAGGGTTCTATTCTACTCTCTGTGAGATTATCTTTCCAACCTACATGCAGCCCTTCTGCAAGTTTTGATGTTGATGATATCCCCAGAATATGTCAATGAAAGGTTTTTAGACCAAGTTCATGTATAAGCATTTGAACACAAGAACAAAACATTATGACTGTCTTCTGGCAATGATGTTTTCATAATACCATTTTTAAGGTGCATCTGTATTTGAGAGATTTGGAATGTGCCCTCTAGCATCAATGTGGTATGCTATTTTTCTCTGTGACTGCCCATTCCTCACTGTAAAATCATGGGGGCTCATCTTCTGTGTTTTAATCTACTATTGAGGAAACAGTCTTAACCATAGTTTCATATAAGTTGATCAACTCCATTTATCTTCAACCTAGGGATTAGAGACTTAAGAGTTATTAGTAGACTAATTCCTATTTTAAATCTGACAACAAAATCTTATAATTTTACATTGCCTAGGCATCCACTTTGAATATAGGTTTAACTCACTCATATCAAAACCAGACTTTAGTCATCTATGACACAGTTTCCAGTTCTTCACTTTCTCCCAGCTCCTTAATGGGGTCCATCCAGATAACGTATCTCATACAACTACATGCTGGTGACCACCTTCTATGGGATAGCTAGGTACAACACTTGTCTCACTCTGCTGACCCCACACCCTGCGTAGACTAGGCAGAAATGCTGCAGTGACCCCCTGTCAGTCACAGTGGGCGTCTGCAGATCTCCTGCCTGCTTGCTCTAAACTCACCAATTAGAATTCTCCAAGGGAAGCCTGTAGGAGTAATGTCCTCAATTCTAATAAATGTGTTGGCCCACAGATCACTTCCTGCACCCTTCTTACTCCCTGCCAGCAGCCCAGGACTGCTTCTCCCTCCAGGTTGACCCAGCAAGGAATGATGATTCCCTATTCTCTCTGCCATCTGTAAGTAATACACTGCTCCCATGCTTTCAAGAAATCAACACAGTTAGCCTGATGTAACTTGTAAGTAACGTACTTAAAAGTAAGAAAATGATAACAATAAAACAACCAGCTAACTAACCAACCAAGCAAAAACACATCATAATGGTGTGGGTATTTCAAAATGATACAGAAGCCAACCGAAAGACCTTGTGACAGCCTCCACTGAAACAATTAGAGCAACAAAATAAATGAAGTAGTATAAGTAGACTGTAAAATAAATATACATGATTCCATACTGACATAAATAAATAAATGAATAAATATGTAATAAATTTAGGAGAATAGAAAAATTTCTCATGCTGAGGGATTCCAAATAACGTTTGTAGATTCTCTGCACATAAAGAGGTAGCACATAGCTCTCTATTTTTAAGCACCATTGCGCATAATAACTTCTTTTCAAAAAAAGAACATTAAAAATGAAAAAAATAATTTTACAGAGGAAAAATCTGATAAAAACTACTTCATTCAGGTGATCAAATTAACATCAACAGAGATAAGGCATGCTAATAGTATGTACCCTCAATATGATGTGATGAGAATGGAACTTTTCTTCTGTTATCTTCCTCTCCTAATCACACAAATTCAGTGTAAATCTTATAAAAACATCAGAGATATTCAATTGAGGGATGTCAATGTCATCAAAAAAAAAAAAAAAAAAAGAATGTTGGAGAAACAGGGATAGCCTAAAAGCAGCCTAAGCATCTATGGTGTCTAAATGTGACATGGCATCCTCAACAGGGTCCTAGAACAGAGAACAGACATTAAGTTAAAACTGAGGTGTTCTGTAAATGTGTGGATGTTAGTTAATGTTAATGGTAATACCATTGTATTAATTGTGACATGTGTTCCACAATAATGTAGGAGGTCCATAATAAGAGAAACTGTGTGTGGGGGTGTGCGTGAAAAACATTAATTGTACCATCTTCACAACTGTTCTGTAAAATTAAAACTATTCTAAAGTAAACACAATTTTTTTTAAGTCATAGCCAAGTAATATACAGGACATTATCAATATTGTTACTGCCCCCTGATTGCATCTCTCCAATTACATCCTCTTTCTTACCCACAGGAGATAACTATTATTTTGAGTACTTTATATGTCATTCCCTTAATTTTATTTATATTTTTCTAAGTTTGTATTTCTAAACAATTTTCTTTTCAGTTTTTCTTGTCCTTAAGCTTTGATAAATTGTCTAAGTTAATCCATATCCCTACTCTAATTTTGAGAAACCATCAGACAAATACATATTTGTGGGGGGGGCATTTGACAAAATGCCTGACTGGTATTTTTCAAAAATGTCAAGGTCACAAAAAATAAGTGAAAACTAATAACTGTTTTAGATTGTTGAAAACCTGTCATGGCAGGTAGACCCTAAGATGGCACCCCGTAATCCTTACCTCTTGGCATACACAACCTTGACTTTAATTCCCTCCAAGTGTACAAATTGCTTGTAAACAAAAGAATATTGAAAGGGTTATAGGATGTCACTTGAGTGATTACGTTACATAAGATTGTGATTTCTGTCTTGCTAGCCAACTTTCTCCCTTAATGGCATTGATGGATCATTCTTCCAAATGCAAGAAGTCCACATAGCAAGGATCTGAATGCAGCCTCTGGTCAATGGCCAGCAATGCACAGAGGCCCTTGGTCCAATAGCCTGCCCTAGAGTTTGCAATATTACGTGTATAGGTAATCCAAGCCCCCTTTCAAATAACATTACATTGTTGCACAAATAGTGTGAGTACCTTATAACAAGAAAGTAATCCTAAATCCACCCCTCCTAACTTTTATCATTAATAATTCATGTCACTTATATTTAAGCATATACATATATAAATACACCTAATCAAATACATTTTTATATTATTATTTTCAACAAGTTTTTATCTGTTAGATCAAGTAACAATAGGAAAAGAGTTTTAGTCTCAAGAGCAATTGCTAAAAAAAGGTTAAAATAAAGGATATATAACAGATATGCTAAGAAAGGAGAGGGATGAAATCATATAAAATATTCAATTAAACCCAAAAAAGGAAGAAAAAAGTGGGATACAAAATAGGAGCAAAAAACAAGGACAACAAATAGGAAACATTAACAAATACAGTGGATATTAATCCAATTATATCAATAATCACTTTGAATGTCAACAGTCTAAATGCACCAAATAAAAGAAAGACATACGGAGTAGATCAAAAAACAAGACACAGCTATGTGTTGTCTAGAAGACACAACTTTAAATATGAGACATACTCTAATAAACTCAATCAAAAATGAAAAAGGAAAGGTTACAACAGACACCACGGAAATACAAAATATTATTTTTGGCTACTATACAAACCTATGTGCCCAAAAACTACATAATGAAGAGGAAGTGGATAAATCCTGGAAAGATAAAACCTCCTGAAGTTCACTCAGGAGGTAACAGAATATCTGAATAGACCAATCTCAAACTCAGAAATTGGAGCAATAATTAAAAACCTCCCAAAATGTAAAAGTCTCGGATCAGATGGCTACACTTCAGAATTTTACCAAACATTCAAAGAAGAACTCATACCTATACTACAGAAATTATGCCACAATATTGAGAAAGATAGTATCCTTCCTAACTCATTCTATGAAGCCAATATCACTTTGATACCAAAGCCAGGAAAGGACACAACAAAAAAAGAAAACTTCAGGCCAATATCCCTCATGAATATAGACACAAAAATCCTCAACAACATTTTAGCAAATAGAATTCAGCAGCACATAAAAAAAATAATTCAGGCCAGACGCGGTGCCTCACGCCTGTAATCCTAGCACTCTGGGAGGCCTAGGTGGGCGGATTGTTTGAGCTCAGGAGTTCGAAACCAGCCTGAGCAAGAGCGAGACCCCGTCTCTACTAAAATTAGAAAGAAATTAATTGGACA
>NW_012143190.1:4414966-4419502 GCF_000956105.1 Propithecus coquereli | reverse complement strand
CAAATGAATATTGATGGCATAACAGTTTCCAGAACATAGAAGTGTCCAAAATTAAGTAGCAAAACACAACATTCCAAACAATCCTTGCTCAAGGCATGCAGACGTGACTCTCTACTGAAATGAGAAAATAGAAATCTGCAGAAATGAACAACCAAAGACATATTAAAGTATATACTTTCATTTGTTTACTCAGTTGGAAAATAAATACAAATAGTCCATCAATAAGAAATTTAGGTAAGCAACTTTGCTACATATATAATGAAAAAGAGCATATGTGGTAGAAGTGAAAATATTTGTTATGTTCTGAGACAGAGGAAAAATCATGAAGTTTGTATAAGAATATCAAGGAATACGTAAGAGGGCATGCAGACCCAGATGTGTGAAACTGCATGTCTGCCCAGAAACTTCCCATGAGGATTCACCCATCGCCACCCAGGGCCCTCTGCCTCTGCCCCCACCTTGCCCATCTCCTACAATCCTCCCTGCATTGTCGCACAGGTTAGGGCTACAGTTAGGTCTCTCTGCGCATCCGCGGACCCCCGTCATCCAGAGCTTCCTGTTAGGCTGCTCGCCCACTCCCATGTGTGGACACAAGGTGGCGCAGGGAGAACTGCATTCTGAATTTCAGATCTGTGGATCCCACCTATACCTGCAAAATGTCTGAGGAGACAGGAATCTGCACGCAGGGTGGGGTGGGAGTGCTTACCAATGGAGTAATGTAGGAGAACAAGAGCATACAAGTCTCTGAGCCTCCCTTCCAGGATCCTAGGTCCTCTCTGCCCCTCTCTACCCTCACTCCTCTCCAGATCACACACTACCTGATAATGCCGAGACCTCCCCCGCAGAAGGCAAGGACCACACTCACTCATTCCTAGTGTCTTCCTACAGGCAGACCTTTTGGGCTGGGGTACTATTATTTGAAGGAACAAGACCCAGACATTCAAATCCCTCCACACCACATACATTCCTCTGTGAGATGCCCTTACTCACTTCCTGACCTGCCCTCTCTCACCTACCAAGTCCCACCATGGTCTGCCCTTCCTACTCCTACTATACACACACATTACTGATTCCAGGGTCCTAGAAATCCGCTGCCCTCATCTCATGCCCTGGCTTTTGCCATAGACACAAATTTTCCTCTTCTCTTTCCCTTGTTTGCTGGAATCACAGCACCTCACTCTCCAGAATCTCCTCATTGTTCGTCCTCTTAAAGGCCTTCCTCGTCCATCCCATTCCAAATGTGATGCCTGTCCTCTCAGTTCCCAAGGGCAGCTCTTCCACCTATAGTTTAGATAGTTTCTGAATCCCCAGTGAACTGAAATCTCAGAGAAGGTGAAAATGTCATCTATGTTGTTCCCTTGTGAGTTCCCTGCAGACAAAGAGCAACACAGAAGATTCTGCCTTAAAATGAATTTCAATTAAAAATTAATGACAATTTCCAACTCCACACCTATATTCTTGTCGACTTTCCAATAACCTCTAACTGTATTTAAAACTGAAGAGCTATTAAACTTGAAGATGAACATGTCTCTTTTGTCCTCTTCTGTCCTCAGGACAGCATATGAGCCCTCACTCCCTTCAGCCTCTTCTCCAGCACCCCCATTCTCAACCCACCCTCGAATGCACCATGCTGCTACTCACTTCATCTGCACCTCTTCTTTTTTTTCTGGCTAGTTTTGTCCTGTTATACAAAGTGAAATATTCTTTTTCTGTGGATTCAGCTCTATTAATATTGTCCCCCTTGATAAATATTTCCAAATCCTTATTAGTTACCCTATGCCATCAATTTTAGTATTTGCGTTTTTCAAATTTTACACAATTGCTGTTAGCCTAGTGTGAATTGTGACAGCTGAAGTGATGGAGCTGAGAATCTGGAAGAACAAGGTGCTCTGTTCCCTACAAAATAATAATAATAATAACAATAATAATAATAATAAAAACGTTCTAGAGAAGAAAGAACTTGTCACAGAAAGAACTCTGGAGATTGGAAAAGGATACTGAAGTGCATCTGAGTTAAAAAACTAACTGAGGCTGGGGAAAGAGACACCTGATAGGATTAGAAGTACTTCGTATTCACACACAGTCGGGAATAATGCATCTTCCCATCAGCAGGACAGGTAAACGTCAAGATTCACTGTGCATTGAAAATAAGACACACATGGTTTTGTATCAACAGGAGAGAAAAATTGGTCCTAGATTAAATACATTATCTGGGTCCAACTAATATAGGAGGCAAGATCTGAAAGAATGAAACTGTTCCCAAGTAATGTCTCAAAACAATCCTCAAGTATATTTATTGGAGTACAAAAATGTACAATATCCATCAAGGTAAAATTTAGAATATCTTTCATACAACAAATACAAGGAATGCAAAGAAACATAAAAATATGACTCATAAGAAGGATACAATTTAGTCATTTGAAGTGGACCCAGAAGTGACGAAGATGTTATAGTCCACATTAACACAGTTACTATGACAGTTCCCCATACATTGAAAGGGTTTTTATTGCTACACTATAATATATTTAAAAGCTAAGTAGAGATGTGATAGACTTAAAAAAGACCCGAATAAAACTTCTAGGGAGGAAAACTACAATGTGAGTGAGGCTTAAAATGTACAGGGAATGGGATTAACTGCAGATTAGATTTTGCAGAAGAAAAGATTAATAAATTTGGGAGCATAGTAATAGGAACCATCCAAAATAAAAGAGAGAAACATATTTAAAACATAAATGGAAAAAGTCTCAGTGAGCTGTGGGACAACTTCAAGCCACCTAATATATGTGTAACTGGAGTCCAAATTTGATAAAAAGGTAAACCCATGCATTGAAAAGCTCAGTAAATGGCAAGCACAATAAACAGGAATATATCAAAAAACACATCATCATCAAGTTGCTCCAAAGCAGTGATATAGAAAGTAACTACACAAAGAAATTTGGTATAGAGGAATAAATTCAGGATGACAGAAGATTTCTCACTGCAAACAACACAAGAAAGTTGACAGCATAGTCATATTGGTAAAATAATGAAAGGAAAGAAAAATCGATCTAGTATTCTACACAAATCAAAAATATTTTCTAGGGGAGGATCTAAGGATCAGACAAGCCACCAGTCAGAAGGTATCTGCAGAAAAGACGAATTTTAAAAGAAAGAGAAAAAAATAAGCGAGCAGAGAAACATAGATTGGGTGAGGGTCAGAAGGAAGGGTGCCTGAAACTACAGGAGACTCCACAGGAAGACATTGCAGAGGAGAACTGCAAGGAGAAAGGTCCCAAGAGGCTTGGAGACCAGTGACAAGGGTAGGTGGAGCGGTTAACTTCCCCCTCCCTTGCATCTCGGACTGTTGGTGGGCTCCTGAGCGGTTGGAGAGACCTGCCAACACCAGCCCAGAGACAGCTGCCGCCAGTGAGCAGTGGCCTCTTGCGGATTCAGCGCCAGGCTCCCAGCCCCCTCGGGGCAACTCCCTGGGCAAAGACCTGAACCTAGCAGCAGATGACATAGTACTCCATTCTCTCCTTCCCCGTCTCTACCCGTGCGTGCCCAGAAAGACAATTTAGCCATCTCACGGAGGCATCTCCAAGGAACGGGATCTTTCCTTTTGGGGCCCTACAGCAGACTCAGGGGTACTCAGACTGCGAGCTCCCTACCCGCCAGCCCTCCCAGGTGGTACTTGCCTGGGGACTCCAGGAGAGTGGGGCAAATCCCGAGGTGGAGTGAAATGGATCCAGCTTCGGCACCCTGTAGGTGATTCAAGACCAGTACCTCTCCCCCTGGCAGGGTCAGGGATTGATCTCCAGGGTCCAGGGGTCATGCCTGCAGACCAGACCCCGTACACCCAGGTCACGATCGCACTGCCCTGGGGCACGGAGGAGAGATCTGTGAAAGAGCCTACTGAGGAGTGTGTGCCTTCAGGGGCAGATCAACATGCCTTACTGGCAACCCTTCTCCTAAAAGAGGGTTGTGCACCCAGCTCAGGCTACGATCCTGGGTAGGGAACCTCCCGGCCCACATCAGAGCCAGAGGAGATCCATCGGCCTGAGGCCCCGATTGCTGGCAGAGGCCTGGGAGAGGACACGGAGAGGGGGAGAGTGGAGGGGAGCGAGACCTGCTCAAGAGTGTGGGTCTTGGACAGCTCCATGCCCCAAGCCCAGACTTTCAGCTGAGTGGAGCCATTTCAACCCCTCCTGGCAGCTCTGCACAGAAACAAAGAACAGAACATTGACTCCTGCTAACAGCAGTTGTGGAGCCTGAGGGCAGGCTTACCCAACCCAGCCCGAGACTCAGACTCACTCCTGGTCCTGCCCCCACTGAGGTGGAGAATAAGGACAGCTCAGGTTATGACCCTGGGTAGGGAACCTCCCGGCCTATGTCACAGCCAGGGGCGATCCATAAGCCTGAGGTCTCAATTGCTGGCAGAGGCCGAGGAGAGGCCAAGGAGAGGGGGAGATTGGAGGGAAGTGAGACCTACTCCAGAGTGCGGGTCTTGGACAGCCCAAGCCTCCAAGCCCAGACTTTCAGCTGAGTGGACCCATTTCC
>NW_012143190.1:4400403-4403691 GCF_000956105.1 Propithecus coquereli | reverse complement strand
TAAGTTTTAATTTCATGATGTTGGTTGTATAGCCAACACACACACATACAATATAACCTCAACTTAAACTTCACACCTTATACAAAAAGAAACTCAAATGGACCATTTACCTAAATTATAAAAAGTAAAACTATAAAACTTTTATTCAGCCTTTGCATTCTCACTCCTTCTCCCAACATGGCAGCCTCAGCAAAAAATAAAAATAAGAAGGGGAAGACTATCTCTCTGACAGACTTTCTGGCTGAGGATGGGGGACTGGTGGAGGAAGCACCTATGTCCCCAAACCAGTCATCTGGACTGATGAAACAGATGACCTGGAAGGAGATATTTCAACCACTTGGCACAGCAATGATGATGATGTGTACAGGACACCTCCAATTGACTGTTCCATCCTTCCCACTGCTCCACGGGCTGCTCGGGAAGCCAATATCGACCATAGACATCTTCCCAAATTGCCACCCTAAACTGCTATTCTAGGCAACCTGCCCTAAGAGGTGATAGAAGAATTGATTAAGTAATTCATTAGAGAATTAAATACCAGTGCAGTGCGGTTGCCCCATGAATCCAGAAATCCAGAGAGGCTGAAAGGTTTTGGTTATGCTGAGTTTGAGAACCTGAATTCCCTGCTCAGTGCCTTGAGTCTCTAGGTAACAGGAGAATTCGAGTGGACGTTGCTGATCAAGCTCAGGATAAAGACAGGGGTGATCGTTCTTTTGGCCAGGATAGATACTGGGAGTCTGACAAAACAGATACAGACTCGAGAGCCCATCCTGTCACAGACACCTTTGATGGCTACCCGCCTAGAAGAGGTGATGATAGCTTTGGAGACAAGTATCAAGATCATTATGATTCAGATCGGTATCATGATGGGTATTGGGACATGGATGGATATGGGGGCCGGGATCGCTATGATGACCAAAGTAGCAGAGAGTACGATAGAGGTTACGATTCCAGGATAGGCAGTGGCAGAAGAGCATTTGGTAGTGGGTACTGCAGAGATGATAACTACAGAGGAGGCAGGACCACTATGAAGACCAATAGGACAGACGAGATGACAGATCATGGAGCTCCAGAGATGATTACTCCTGGGATGATTATGGGTGTGATGATAGAGGTCCCCCCACAAAAACCCAAACTGAATCTAAGGCCTCGGAGTACTCCCAAGGAAGATGATTCCTCTGCTAGCACCTCCTAGTCCAGTCCAGCGGCTTCTATCTTTGGAGGGGCAAAGCCCATTGACACAGCTGCTAGAGAAAGAGAAGTAGAAGAACTACTACAAAAGGAACAGGACAAATTGCAATGTCAGCGGGATGAGCGGAAACTAGAACGATGGCCTCGGGAGAGATACCCAAGCTGGTGTAGTGAAGAAACTCAGGAACAGGGAGGGTCGAGGATAGGAAGTGAATCATCGAAGACTGGGACCTCAGCCATATCTTGCAGAAATGTGTGAAGGAGAGAGAGTGAGAAGTCTCTAGAAAATAAAATAGTAAGAAGGAAGACTGTCACTCTCCAACTTCTAAGCCTCCCAAACCTGATTGGCCCCTAAAGGTAATGCCAGCCCCTCCACCAAAGGAGAATGCTTGGGTGAAGTGAAGTTCTAAACCTCCTTCTCAATCTCAGAGCTCAGACACAGAGCAGCAATCCCCTACAAGTGGCAGGGGGAAACTAGCTCCAGCTCAGCCATCTGAGGAAGGACCAGCAAGGAAAGATGAAAATAAAGTAGATGGGATGAGTGTCCCAAAAGGCCAAACTGGGAACTCCAGTCATGGTCCAGGAGATGGAGGAAACAAAGACCACTGGAAGGAGTCAGATAGGAAAGATGGCAAAAAGGATCCAGACTCTAGATCTGCACCTAAGCCAAAGAAACCTGAGGAAAATCCAGCATCCAAGTTCAGTTTTGCAAGCAAGTATGTGGCTCTCTCTGTTGATGGTGAAGATGAAAACAAGGGAGTTTACACTGAATAGACCTTGACATCCTGTGCTTTCACCTCAGTCTCTCTCCACCCTGGAACATTCGAGAGTAAATCAAACCTCTATCCAGACAAGACAAAATAAAACTCACCATCTCCTGGAAACCTTTCCTAACTTAAAAAAATAAACAAATAAATGAAACGAAATTCTTTTACATGCTGCTGAAGCCTTTGAAGTATTGGAGAATCACCAATGGAGCCAAAAAGAAAAATACTACAGCTTTTTAAATGCAAAAGTTGTGGTGCAATTTTTATGATACCATGCAGTTTGCCTGTGTGATTAGTGCCCAGAGGACTCCATTTAACAGAAATGTAATGACAGTGATATGATGTCTGGAATCTGGTTGTGCAGTAGGGGAGTTATTAGGAAGAGTATGAGATTCCCACCTTTTAATTCTTCTTATCCTATTGTGTCATATATGAATTCTCAAACATTATCTGAATAAATTTTCTATCCTTGGAAAGGTAGATTTAGCCTCTCAAATTGTTTTATTCTGCTGCTAGCCCCCCCTATTATTTAATTCTGAGTTTTGGGGCCAGCCTAGGGGGGATTCCTTCATTTTTTACCCCCCAGAGGGGTAGCTGGGAGTGAGTTATAGACCACTAAGAATAGGACTGCCTGGAAACAAGATAAATGGGAAAATCATGATTTGAAAAGAAGCTTTTGAAAGGTGATAAATCACTTTGCACCAACTTATAGGGGGAAATAGTGTGAACTCCAATAAACACATGAATGGTTATTTCCTGGAGCAGGAAGCACTTAGGGGTCTTAGAAATTCTCAGTCTTTTATGTGTCCTGGTTTTGCCCTTTCTAAATCTGTCCTTTTTGAAAGTTCAAATATTTCCACATTCTCTTGAAACCTTGAAGCTTTAAAAATTTAGGTTCTTGTCATTGTCTTAAGTTAATGGTACTCTTACCTCCTTAAAACCGTTTCTGTGTCACATACCTATTATCTAGGGCATTTTATATCTCAGCCACTGGGAGCCATGAAGGGAAGAATCAATGCTTTTCTCAAGCAAATTGGTTCGTTGATGTATTCTGACTCTCCTTCCTTCCATCCGTGCCTGCTCTTGCTGCTTTGACACCTTTTACAGATCAGACTACTCTAGAATTGATGGTCTTGGGTGGTAAATACAGGTGGATAAATAGGGACAGTTAAATTGGGAGCCTTTCTTACAACCGCGACTGGGTTTTGTCCCCACCCCCCAAATTTCCTTCTCTCCACCAAAATCACACACCAGTGCTTGGATTCATAATGTGGCCTAGAGTGTGTGTGTGTGTGTGTGTGTGTGTGTGTGTGTGTGTGTGTGTGTGTGT
>NW_012143190.1:4396691-4400353 GCF_000956105.1 Propithecus coquereli | reverse complement strand
AAGGTCAGAAAGAGAGATATGAAATTACACTATTTTAAGGGTTTCATACATTATATGAAGTGGCAGACTATCACTTGAAGGGAGACTGAGAAGTTAAACATGTACACAAGAAACTCTATATCAACCATGGAAAAATAAAAGTTATAGATAATAATACAATAAAGACAAAACTTAATAATTAAGCATACCATATTATTCAAAATAAGGTAGATAAAGAAGAAAAAGGGATCAAATGATCATTTTAAATGGAAAGAGTTTAAAGACAAAAACTCAATGACAGATTGTCAGGCTGTACCTAAAATCAAGAGCCAACTCTATGTTGCCTGTGGAAATGTGCTTTAAACACAAAGGAATTGATAGGGTAAAGACAAGAGAATAAACAAATATATGCCATTATAATAAATATCAAAAAATTTTAATGGCTGTATTAATAAAAACTAGATTTTATGCTAAAATAGTACTAAGGATAAAGAAGGTTATTTCATAATAATGTATGTCAATTTAACAAGAAGACAGCAATCCTCACCCTTTACAACCAAATAACAGATCTTCAATTGTGGGAAGTAAAAACTGATAGAACCTCAAGGAGAAGTGAACACATTTGAAATTATAGTTGGAAATTTCAGTACCACTCTCTCAATGTTTAATATAGTAGAGAAAAAATATTAGTAAGGATACAGAATATTTTAACAACACTATTAACTAACTTAATCTAATTGGCATTTATAGACCTATATGCTCCACCCAACAGCAGAAGAATACACTCTCCTTTCAAGTGCACACAGAACTTTTACTGAGATTAACTATAACCTGGGACAAAAAACAAATGTAAATAAATTTAGAAATACTCAAAACATACAATTATTGACATTCATTCTGGATAAAATCTTTAAGTAAAGTAGGAATCGTCCAAATATCCAGTGATCCCTCAATCTAATAAAAACCATATACCAAAAAACCTACAGCTAGTATCATACTTAATGATAAGAGACTGATGCTTTTTCTCTAACATTGGAACAAGGCAAAGATGTCTATTCTTACTACTTCTTCAACATAGTACTAGATGCCTTAGTTAGTGCAATAGTGAAGGCAGGAAAAAACAAAAGTGATTCGCCTGGGAAAAAAAGAAATAAAAGTATTTTTCAGATGACATGCTATCTATTTAGACAATCTCAAGAAATCTATCAAATGATTGCATAAGTAATAATTGAATTTAGATGGTTTATAGGTATAAAATTAACACAGAGTGTGTGCATGTGTATGTGCGTGTGTGCATGTGTGTGTGTTATGTGTAGTGAACAGAACAAGTAGAAACTCAAAAACACTATACTGTTGAAAGCAACCCCAAAAACATACTTAGGCATCAATATCACTAAATATGTACAGAATGTTTATGCTGGAAATTACAAAATATTAATGAAAAAAGACCCAAATAGGAAGGAAGACATTATCTTGCTCATAGAATGAAAGACTCAACATAGCAAAGATGTCAGTTATTCTCCAATTAATACATAGATGTAAATAAATTCATATCAAAATCTCACAAAGTTTTTTTTTGTAAATATTAGCAAACATTCTAAATTTTATATGGAAAGGCAAATGAACTAAAGTAGCTATTAAAAAAAAAAAGAACAATGAAATTGGAGCAATCACACTACCTGACATTAAGATTTAGTGTATAGCTACAGTAGCTAAGAAATTGCAGTATTTTGAAGGATGGAGATACATATCAAAGAAACAGAATAGAGTCTAGAAATAGACCCAGACAGTAAGAGCCAAAACGTTTTTTGATGAAGGTATAAAAGGCATTCAGTGGAAACCTAAGTTTTAATTTCATGATGTTGGTTGTATAGCCAACACACACACATACAATATAACCTCAACTTAAACTTCACACCTTATACAAAAAGAAACTCAAATGGACCATTTACCTAAATTATAAAAAGTAAAACTATAAAACTTTTATTCAGCCTTTGCATTCTCACTCCTTCTCCCAACATGGCAGCCTCAGCAAAAAATAAAAATAAGAAGGGGAAGACTATCTCTCTGACAGACTTTCTGGCTGAGGATGGGGGACTGGTGGAGGAAGCACCTATGTCCCCAAACCAGTCATCTGGACTGATGAAACAGATGACCTGGAAGGAGATATTTCAACCACTTGGCACAGCAATGATGATGATGTGTACAGGACACCTCCAATTGACTGTTCCATCCTTCCCACTGCTCCACGGGCTGCTCGGGAAGCCAATATCGACCATAGACATCTTCCCAAATTGCCACCCTAAACTGCTATTCTAGGCAACCTGCCCTAAGAGGTGATAGAAGAATTGATTAAGTAATTCATTAGAGAATTAAATACCAGTGCAGTGCGGTTGCCCCATGAATCCAGAAATCCAGAGAGGCTGAAAGGTTTTGGTTATGCTGAGTTTGAGAACCTGAATTCCCTGCTCAGTGCCTTGAGTCTCTAGGTAACAGGAGAATTCGAGTGGACGTTGCTGATCAAGCTCAGGATAAAGACAGGGGTGATCGTTCTTTTGGCCAGGATAGATACTGGGAGTCTGACAAAACAGATACAGACTCGAGAGCCCATCCTGTCACAGACACCTTTGATGGCTACCCGCCTAGAAGAGGTGATGATAGCTTTGGAGACAAGTATCAAGATCATTATGATTCAGATCGGTATCATGATGGGTATTGGGACATGGATGGATATGGGGGCCGGGATCGCTATGATGACCAAAGTAGCAGAGAGTACGATAGAGGTTACGATTCCAGGATAGGCAGTGGCAGAAGAGCATTTGGTAGTGGGTACTGCAGAGATGATAACTACAGAGGAGGCAGGACCACTATGAAGACCAATAGGACAGACGAGATGACAGATCATGGAGCTCCAGAGATGATTACTCCTGGGATGATTATGGGTGTGATGATAGAGGTCCCCCCACAAAAACCCAAACTGAATCTAAGGCCTCGGAGTACTCCCAAGGAAGATGATTCCTCTGCTAGCACCTCCTAGTCCAGTCCAGCGGCTTCTATCTTTGGAGGGGCAAAGCCCATTGACACAGCTGCTAGAGAAAGAGAAGTAGAAGAACTACTACAAAAGGAACAGGACAAATTGCAATGTCAGCGGGATGAGCGGAAACTAGAACGATGGCCTCGGGAGAGATACCCAAGCTGGTGTAGTGAAGAAACTCAGGAACAGGGAGGGTCGAGGATAGGAAGTGAATCATCGAAGACTGGGACCTCAGCCATATCTTGCAGAAATGTGTGAAGGAGAGAGAGTGAGAAGTCTCTAGAAAATAAAATAGTAAGAAGGAAGACTGTCACTCTCCAACTTCTAAGCCTCCCAAACCTGATTGGCCCCTAAAGGTAATGCCAGCCCCTCCACCAAAGGAGAATGCTTGGGTGAAGTGAAGTTCTAAACCTCCTTCTCAATCTCAGAGCTCAGACACAGAGCAGCAATCCCCTACAAGTGGCAGGGGGAAACTAGCTCCAGCTCAGCCATCTGAGGAAGGACCAGCAAGGAAAGATGAAAATAAAGTAGATGGGATGAGTGTCCCAAAAGGCCAAACTGGGAACTCCAGTCATGGTCCAGGAGATGGAGGAAACAAAGACCACTGGAAGGAGTCAGATAGGAAAGATGGCAAAAAGGATCCAGACTC
>NW_012143190.1:4383790-4386311 GCF_000956105.1 Propithecus coquereli | reverse complement strand
TATAAGATGTTCTCTTTGGGGGCTGGCTAAAGGGTACATGCAATCTTTATTTTCATGATATCTCAGGTGTGTCATGTCTAAAATATAACTTACAATTCTATTATGCTAATCAGGTTCTCAGCAAGAACCTACATGTTTTTTGTCTGGTTACTTCCTTAGTACTTACATTCTCTCAAGGGCACAAAACAATTAATTAGAGTAGGATAAAGTTTTCTCACTTTAAGATCTCAGTTGGCAACATGGCCTTTAATACCAAATTTTGCATCTTTGGCAAAACTGAGGCTTCTTCTTTGACTCTTGAGATGTTTGTATCCCAGTGAACATGATATTGAGATTTAACTAATTTTGAAGGCTTCCACTCTTTATCTATGGACACATTTAAGAATAGTCCCAAGTCTGGAATGTGATGGCACACCCATGGACAGGACCAGACTTAGAGATCAAGGTAATACTTCAGTGTAGTACTCCAGAAATGTATGGTCACAAGAAGGGAGATGACTCAGTAAGAAGCCAAGAATAGGGAGGCATAGAAGGAATTTGTTGAATGTGTCCCATCATATCACTGTTGTTGTATGCTTAAAAATGAGTTTGGCCATATGACATTGTTTGGATTAATATCTTAGTCCTGTCTTAAAGTGTGACTTTAAGAAATGTACTCTGTCTTAATATTGCATCTATAAAATAGTGTTTTCTGAGTGCTCATATGTTTTTTATTTTTATCTTTAAGAGGTATAAATTCATGCGAGTAATTATTAAGATAATGGCTAATGATCATTCAATTCTATGTATCAAAAACTGTTCATAGTGGTTTCCATGAATCATGTCATGCCACAGCTAATAATTATTACAGCTATGATTCAATTTAAGGTGATTCTCTCCATAAGAAAATGCTAAGCCTGTGCTAAACCCACAACTCAACTGGCAGGTGTGTAAGTTGAGCAAGCGTATAATATTTCACAGCTAGACAAGTGATCCACATAAATGCCATCTGTGGAGACATGCAATGGTAATTCCCACTTCATTTATCAGCTCAACCTCCAGAATCAGAGGGTTCTGAAGGCCTACATACTAAGGATTGTATTAAAGAAAATCATAAGAATATTGAAAATCTGAAGACATTCTTGGACTTCCATAATGGTCTAGGTTTCTATTCCATGATTTGAATATTGATGCAATAAAAATAAATTCTCATTGCATTTTAAGAAACTAAATCAGGAATTTTCTTTAATACCATAATTCTTAAAACATGATCTTTCAGGTTTCATGTTGCACTAAACCTGGGCAGTACTTATGCAAAACCCCACCTCAAAGCCCCTCAGAATGTCTTAACTGAATGGTTCTCCTTAAACAGAATGATTATCCTTTACTTTCTCTATGCTCACTCTTCCGGATCATTGCCTGTGTTGAGTCCACCAGTAAGATCACTTCCAAACAAACTTTATCAAAGAAATGTAAATAAAAGGTTTAGATAAAAGCAATAGACAGCATTTAAATAGCTGCTAAGTCAAAATGTTGGAATTATGTAATTTAATTTGTAAATAAGATGATGTATGTGTGTATATATATGTATATGCGTATATGTATAATGGACTAAAAGATAATTTGGTAAACATATTTGGCACATACTTATAACAAATTACCATATGAACATTAGAGATATGTCAGTAATATCTGAATATTTAACACATCCACAGTATAAGACCGAGGGACAAAAGAACAGTGAAAGGATGCTTATACTACACAGTGGTGAAGAGAATGGTGGTGGAGTACAGCTAACCAAGAGAATAGTGTCCTGACTACATCGCTTAATGCCTCTGTAACTTTTCATTAGTTACCTTAAATACACCCATTTTTAGTCTCCCCACCTATAAGGTGGGTATAATAATACATACTATGTATTTTTTTTTCTGAGTAATAATGTAACCAATTAAATGAGCACTAATAACAATGCATGACAATGCTATGACAAGATAGATCTAGATAAAATTAACATAATTATCATTATATGGTGTATATACTACATACAGGAAAACAAACAGAAATACACCATATGTATTTTACAGCTATAGATCTACAAACGCAGACATCAAAGTATGGATGTTGAAGGTGGTTGCAATTTCAGGATACAGAAAGTAGATGATGGTCTTCCACTATGGAAATTTTATCTAGGTATGATTTGATATTTTTTTTATCAACAAAATAACTCCTTCCTTCAAAACTTAGAAAATTAACACAGCAAAATAATCATAGGCATATAGTACTGAATATTCTATAAACAAAAATCCTAAGGCTGTAGAAAGAGGGTCAATAATCATTCCTAAATGTCGAATCAGGAATTTTATGTTGAGATTCTCCCCTGCTTCTGTTTTGCTCTTACTTTATTAATGTTCTTCTATAATAATTTTAGCATACAGAAGATCAAGGAGGTAAATTCTACATAATTTATAACACAAAGGCAAAACAAAAACACACCTAGATGTGCTTATTTTGTGTGAGGCGCCAGTGAAGAGATTTCTGCAAC
>NW_012143190.1:4380810-4383245 GCF_000956105.1 Propithecus coquereli | reverse complement strand
AAAATCAAAGTTTGGGGGCCAAAATCCCCTCAAGGAATCAGCCCAGGGGAAACTGAGCTCTACCTTCTATCTCTGTCCCGGTAGGGCAAACTACAGATGAGTAATTCCTATCCCGCGCTTTAAAACTAAACAGAGCCTGCCAAGGCTCCAGAGACGGAGGCCGGCAGGGGCTAAGCGCTTACACCTGATCCCGCCTGGCCAAGGCTGTGAAAACGCTAAAAAGTTCAGCCTGTCCGGGCCGCCATCCTCCGCGCATGTGCACGTGACCTTCCCACAGCGCACTGCGAGTGAGCCGGCCGGTCGGACTAAAGTGCGGGTCCCGCGACCCTTCATTGCTAGGCGCTCTGATGGCGACCGGCGCTCCCGGCGCGAACTTGGCTGGTACCAGGAGAACAGCGTCTCGCTTAGTGTTCACTCTGGGTTACTAAGATGGGTCAAAAGTAAAAGTTTCCAAAAGTTTCTGTCACCCACGTTCGATTTCTAGACCCTTGCTATTTTTCGGCATAGTATAAAGTAAGTGTAAAATAACGTTTTTGTTTTTGTTTTTGTTTTTGTTTTTTTTGTTAAACCGGTGCTTCAAGAACAAAGCGTTTCAGGTCAAATTGTCTAGAAAATTATACAGTTTATAGATTCCGTAGCTGCACTCTTACAGGTCGATCGTGAAATGCTGAATTTGAAATGTTAAGAGCATAGCTTACACAGTAACACATTTACGTAAGATAAATATTTAGACAAATGTACCAGTCTTAAAAATCACAAGAATCTAAAATGGTAAAAATGGCATGCACACCTCTCAGGGGATTCTCGTTCCAATTTTTCACTGAATATATTTTATATAAAACAACTTGGCTTAATAAAAATCTACAATCTAGAGTGGATGTGTAATTTAAAGATTTTAGGATTTAAAGTCATACAGTCATAAAGTAACCTTAGGTTCTTGGTAAAAGCTGGAGAACCCAGCTTTTACCATACATGTAAGTAAATTCAGGATGTAATAAGATATTGGAAATCTTAAATGAAAATTAAGTAGTAATATTTCCCTAATATATGTACTCACATGAAATAGGAAATATTTACATTTACATAATTAAGTATATTACATAATAAGGAAGATTACAAATAAATAGTCAAATATTCAAAATATATTTGGTATGCATGTAGAGAAGAACTTAGTGTAATACTCAGAATATATAATGACCTAAAATTAATTAAAACAAAGCCAATCTAATTATAAAAATATGTTAAGTCATATGAACAGGCAATTTCCCAAAGAGAGAATAAATAAAAGCAATAAACATTAGGTATCCCTAAAAGCTAAAATAAGCCAATTGGAAAACCTATTTTAGCCTGATTGAGGAAAATATGAATTGCTTATATTCAGGCTTGACAATTGCACATTCAGTTTTGTACTTACACATTTTAAGGTAGGATATGTATTGCTGTAACCTTGTGTAACCCATCAATTTTATCATTGATGAAGTGTGAAATTTACGAGAATGTTTTCTGCAGCATTTTCTGCAAAAGTGAAAAATAGAGTAAATATTTATAATAGGCCATAAACAAATTAAAGAGGGTACATATTTTGGAATACAAAATGCTAAAAAAAATGTAGCTGTATATCTAATTATATGGAAACAGAACTATGATATACCACACATAAAAGTAAATTTAGAAAATAAAATATGGATATCACATATGTTACTAGTTCTATTAAGTATATATTCATATTAAATATATAGAAATATATACATACATAGGTAGATATAGATTTGGTCGAATACAATTGTAAACTTTATGAAAATTCTAATATTTATATTTAAAATGTATATCTCCCTCCAAATCTCTCTCTGTTTAGGTATATATGTAGGTAAATTTGAATACATGTGTAAATGTCCTGAAAAATCTGAAGGTATATACATGTTTTAAAAGTAATATATAATTAAATAGGAAAAGGGATATGATGTATAGTTCTTTTTAATTTGTAAACTTCTGTATATTTTGAATATTTGCAGTAAACTTCTGTAATATTAAATCTGTAATTTAAAAGGCATTTTAATCTGCTTTTCATTAAAGTCTATCACCAGTGGTTCCTTGGACTCCTCTTTCCAGGATTCTGATCTCTTGTCTTCACAAATCATCACCAACATCTTCAGCAGGTGCTGGGAATCTCGGCTCCCTCTCAGTAATTTAATTTTAGTTTGTTCCCATACTTCCATTTCTGGATGACAGATGGCGCTGTATTATGGATTTCTGATATTTGCATAAATTTCTAACACTGACACCTCACAAATGAATGACATGATTTTAACTAAGAAAATAGAGTTGTTCTCAGAGCTCACACATTTCCTTCAAGGAAGGGATATTAATGTAAATTTTCACAGGAAGAGTGTAAGGGCCTACAAGGGTCTAGGGACAGTTCCTCGTATAATCCAATG
>NW_012143190.1:4365439-4380395 GCF_000956105.1 Propithecus coquereli | reverse complement strand
ATGTATATATTTATAATACATGAAGAATTCATATAAATAAGATATTTCAAATCAGATAAGCAAGAACTGAAGAAGTCACTTTCGAGGGAAAATAATGTTTCAGAAAGGAAGGGCTTGAAAAAACATGGGAACATGTCAAAGTGTACAGAAGTCAGCTTGAAGAAGTCATATGCGTGCATCAAAATAAATAAGTGTTAGATTACATCCCAAAACATAAAATAAATGTCCATGAGACCATACTTATATACATAAATAACTAAATAATAAATGTGGAGAATGGGAAATATCCCATGCAAAAGAATTCCAGATCATTTATATAGATACTCCTTCCTCGAGGAGACAGAGCATATCTCCTGACTAAAATGTGGGCTGCTCATAGTGACTTCCTTCTTAAGAATATAGCATGGAAATGAGGGAAAAGGAGTACTTTAACAGTGGAGAACCCTGAGAATCATTATCTCATCCAGGTGTTAAAGGTTAACATCAACGATGATAAATCATGTTTATAGTATATACCATTGATAGAATGTTATAAAAAATGGCGCTTTACCTTGGTGAACCTTCTCCCCCAAATCCGTAGCCCCAGGCTAATAATGAGAAAACATCAAATATATCCCAATTGAGGGATATTTTACAAAATAGTTGACCAGTAGTCCTCAAAAGTGTCAAAGTTATGAAAAACAAGAAGAATCTGAAAAAAAAACAAAACAAAAAAACCTGTCACAGTGTAGAGGAGCCTAAGGAGACATGACAAGTAATTGTAATGTAGTATTCTGAGTGGGATCCTAGAACAGATAAAGTACATTAGGGGAACACCAGGGAAACTTGAATAAAGTATGGATTTTCGTAAATAACAGCATGCCAATATTGGTTCATCCACTGTAATAAATGTGCCATATCTATGTAAAATGTTACTAATGGGGAAACTGGGTGTCAAAGTTTTTGAACTATCTTCAGTAGGAACTCTGAAGCAACATAGGAACTGTTTGTACTATCATCACAACTTTTCTGTTAATTTAGAACTGTTTTATAAAAAATTTAATTTTAAAAAACGAATAAAGGATAATGGATATTAACCCAATGAGTAAAATGAGAATCATGAGTCTAAACCAATATAAATGAATGAACAAATGAATTAATGGATGAGGGTAAAGGGAAAACAGTAGAATGCTAATTAATAACTGAAGAATGGGTGAGGAAGGAGTTAGAAAGTTATCAATTTGTGCCAAAACAGTGAGTGAAAGTATTATCTTCCTACAAATTTCTTTTATTAATTACAAAGGGATAATGTTAATCATGGAGAAACTTAAGGTTTCCTCTTAACTGACGGCCCTTGTTGGGGACCTAGCTGCACAGCTCCACCACACACCCCTGGAAAAAATTGTCTTCCATGAAACTGGTCCCTGGTGCCAAGAAGTTTGGGGACTGCTGCTGCTCTTAACCAAGTGATCAAAATTAACATCACAAATGTTGGTACAAATCAACATCATGTGCTTCTTGAAAAGATGCTCTGAGAAGGACACAACATGCCTTCAATACCATTCTTGCTAAAAATGCATAACATAAATCTAATCAAGGAGCAACTTCAGAAAAACACAAATAAGATAATTATAAAATAAGTAACTTGTACACCTCAAATGCATAAAAGTCAAGAATCACAAACATTGAGGAATTATTCCAGGTGAAAGTTGTCTAAAGAAACATGAAAACTAAATGGAACATGTGATCCTGTATCCTAAAATAATAGCTATAAAGTTCTTAATTGGGACAATGGACAAAACTTGTGAATTAAATAATATTATTTAGACAATCCTAACTTTCCTGAAATGTGGTTATATAAGAGAATGTCAGTATTACTGGAAATTATCTCTAAAATATTTAGGATAAAAAGAACATGTTTCATCTTATTTTAAAATGGTGTGGAGAAAAGTGAGGGGCAGGGTGGGGGTGCATATGCATGCAAATCTGTCTACATCTTTCCATGTCTCTATATAGAGGCAATGATAATGATAAATTCAATGAAACAAAATGTAACGATTTTAAACAAAATGTAAATAATGAGTCTGGGTAAAGAAAGTATAGGAGACTCCTTACAACATTTTTAAAGTTTAAAATCATTATGGTAACAAAGTTACAAAAATAATTTTGAGGTGATTTACTATTTCATCAATCTAGAAAAAATTAAGTTTCTCTATCATAACATTTATAAAACTGAGTTTAAATTAACATTAAAAACTGTATAAAATAGTGAGGAAAGCCATGTGGGAATAAATATTTGTAATATGTGTAAATGATTAATGTTTGTTTTCTAGAATATTTATAAAGGACTCCTTCAAAAGAGTAAGAATAATACCTAACCCACCCAATGAAGGAAAATGAGCAATTTATATCCAATAGGCAATTTGCAGAAGATAAGATACAAGTTTCTAAGAAATACATGAAAATTTGCATAATCTTATGGAAGAATTAGGAAAATAAAAATATACTGTATTTTACCCATTGAAATAACAATTTCAAAAACGTTAATTTATATTGTATGGTCAAAGGAATGGACAACAGGTGCTCTATATTAGCAGTAAGAGTGTCGATGTATCAATTTTCAACATTGCTCATAATGGCTGATATAACTACCCAGCAAGCAAACAACCATATGGAATTCTAGAATAAAATATTTACTGGAAGTAGATGATTACTTTTATTTTGCATATTTCTATTTGTTTTATATATGTATTTAAAGATTCTATTTAATAAAATCATAAACACTTGAATGGAATGTTCCAGAAAAGTTGGCGATAATGACAACATGAATGATAAAATAAGTTACACAGTCATTAACTAATATGGCTGAATAATTCCAGCTATGTCTGATGAAATATTTTCAAAATGAATGACTACTCCAAATAGAATGTTTTGGAGTGTTCTGAGAACATAATAAATTCCTGATTTTCAACTGAGAGAAAAAAATGAACAAGTTTTATTTTTATTTATAATTTTCTCTTTGCCTTCAGTACCTCAATCATTAACAAAAATTTTAAAAATGCTTTGAAGGATCGTCATATTATTCATGGTTTTCCCACTCTAAACATAGATATCTACCTCAGGTGCTTGATGTTGGAGCTTTCAGCTGGACCCATCCATCTACCAACTGCATCACCAGGACTGTAGCCAGGACAGGAATAGAGCCTGGCATGTCTTTTAAAGCCATAGAAATATATTGGAGATTATCATGTGCCTTCTGACTGCCATGAATCAGGAATAGATGCCGTGATTATTTTTCATGTGGTTAGAAATATTTGGAGTGATTTTGAGTTGGAATGAAAAAAAAAATTCCTGTCCTACACAGGAACGTCTGTGCATAATGCACAATGGGTCATTCTACAGACACTATTTACATTGGAGCCTTCCTCTTGCTCTGGGCGGGTTTTTCCCTCAACTCCATTAAAACAAATCTTTCAAACATCATTATGAACTTTGATGCTGTTAAATCCAGTGGACACTTCCCAGTGCTCACTCATTTGAACACTTGTCTGCATTCAAATGTTTCTGAGACTCCTCCTTCTTTAATTAGCATCCTCTCTGTTTCTGAATCTCCATTCTCCTTGTTATTCATTGAACTCTCTGAGTAATCTCAGTCTTGTTTATTGGTTTCCCTTTCCTCTTCACAATCCTAAGACATTGGAATCTTTAACCATTGTGATAGCCTTTACATAAATCCAATTCCATGTGTGCAAAAATGGCTGCAATAACTCCACTCCCTGTATCCAGTCCACTGGGTGGTTCCCTCCCACACTGACTCTAGTCCTGGCCATATTCATTGGTTTGGCCAATGAGACAATAGCAAATGTGACACAACCATAGATGCAGAATAAAGTACTTGTACATTAGGGCTTCCCTTCTCTTGCTGCTTTTGAACTCTGTGACTGTACAAAGAAGACTTAGTCTGCTCAACAATAAGACACATATTGCTAAATCATCCTTGTTGTTACCTAAGCTGCCACCAAGCCAAACTTCACATATGTGAGACCATCCTAGACCATCTAGGCCTGGATAAGCTGGCTCAGATCAGAGGAACCGTGAAGCTAACCTACAAGATAATTAAAAATAGTAAAGGTTGTTGTTTTATCCAATAATTTGATATACAGCACAGCTATCTATTACATACATGGGTACCTAGAAGTGGTATTCTACCCTAACAAAAATATAAAAAATATGGCACTGGCTTTGAAATGGAGCAGCAGGTATAAACTGAAAACACAGTGAGAAAACTCTCAGGAATAACTGGGAAAAAATGAACAAATCTACTGTGGGTGGAGGCTGGAAAATTGTTAAAACAATCAATGGTGATAAATTGATGTATCTACCTATGATTTTTTGGACCCTGACAAGATAATTTCCGAGTAGAACATTTAAAATGTCAATTGGTTTCTTTTAGTTACTTATGATAAGGTACAATGAAAGAAACAGATAAGCAAAGAAATAATTACTCAATACATTACCAAAATTTAAAGGAAACCCAGAAGAACCAGAATGTGCTGGGTTGGAAAATAAAACTATTTCTCATACATAATCTGAAGCAAGCACAGATAATTGAAATAATGAACTAGTACTGTTTTAAGTCACGAAGTTTTGGCATGGAGAAATCTAGTTCATACACCATGGCTTTAAATACAATAGGCGTGTAAATAAATCCCATTTTTTAAAAATCTCTAGTCCCCCACATTTCTTATGCGTTCCACACACACGTATCATACAGCTACCTTGAAATCCACTTCAATTTTCACAGATTTCTTCCATACATCAAATGTCAGAAATTGAATTGTTTGTTTTCTTCTTGAAAGTTACTCCTACTCCACTGTTGTTGATCTCAGTAAATGGCAATGCACTGCCCTTACAATAAGTGGCTTCAGTCAAAACACCTAGGTTGTTTCTGTATTTCTTGATAATTCACTCCTTCCACCCACTCTCCTCTGTCAAATCCCATCTACCTTGAAAACTATAACTTAAATATATGTGCTTTTCTTCACAAAAGTAATTCAAGCAACTATCTTCTCTTGCCTGGACTACTGTAAAAACCTACCAAATGATGTAGCAGGAAAACACTTTCGAATGCTAATTTATTTTCTTCATCTTCTTATTTTTTCTTCTTTTTCTCCATTTAAGGAGACAGTCACATCTCTGCTCATTAATTATTAGGGGCTTCCGTAGGGCTAAATGTTCTAATGCCCTTTGAGTTTTCCCAGCTTCTCTTTCCAAAAGCCCACACACTACATAGGGAAGAAGATTTTATAGTAAAGCAAAATACTCCAGGGAAGAAAGTTTAGTAACTGCAGCCGCCAAATCATAGGGAGAGAGAGTTTCCTGGACTAAGGACAGAAATACAGATGAAAAAAACACCACAGGCTCTGGAAAGCAGAAGGGACCTGAGCTCACCACCTTGTCTGTTCAACAGGGAAAGGGCAATATCTTATACACAGAAAGGCTCTGTGGGGAGTGGAAGTGAGAACTCTGGGGCAGAATGCTGCCAGATCTAAGGACCATTGTATTAGGAAGGTGTCTTCACCATAATGACCCTGTGTTGACATGCACCTTAATAGGTACACACAAGGCTGTCTCTAAATCATGCTAACATGATGGCACATGCACATATGATCAACAGAAACAAAACAGAAACATTTCCCATGCTTGAGAGGACACCTCTGAGCACGCAGGACCTATGGATTTCTTATTTATATAGACTGGTTAGTGCCAGTGTGTGCAAACGCAGGTCTGGGCATGAGAGTGCCCCGGACAACAACATAAGCATCTGCTGCACACACTGGGGAAGAAGCATTTAAGAGAGCTCACATTCTCACCTACTTGCAAGAGTAGGACACAAAAGATTTAGGATCAATTTGAGAAATGTGTCTGTACTTCTACGCCACTGCTTTTCCCCACATTTAGTGGGTATGGAGTCATTACACCCTTTACAACCCCTCATTCCTTGTCATATTATTATTTATTTAACCGCAATTTCCCCTGAACACATACACCCACCAAAAACCCTGCACCCCACAGTGATGTTTGGACAGGTATCTGGAAGAAAAATCGATGGAAAATGTGTTGGTGACATATTTAAGCTAGTCTCTAAGCTAAATGACTAGAAAAAAAGGGGGGGTTATTTTCCATTAGCATCTCAGAGGGAAGAATGGACAATCAGTGAGAGGCCTTCAAATAATCAGCTTTCCCTAAAAGCTCCCTGAGAATCCTCACCTATGACACATCCATGAGAGGCACAGGTACAGAGAGGGTGTCATATTGCACCAATAACACACAGGCTTCAGGAAGACCCAAATCTTTTCGGGGGCTGGCAGTTTGTCCCTCTCTTGCCACCATTCCCTCCCAGTAATAGCAGGATTTCAAGTCAGCAGGGAGGGGAAACTACTCGTAGGTCCTGGAAACTAATCTGTCTCAGATAACAATGAAAAATTCCTAATTTTCCTTGGATTATTTCTACCAGAAGCTCTCGGTAAGCTGCCTTAGTGTCTAGCTCAGAGTACGTATCAAAATTCCTCAGAGGGCTTGGTAAATGTCGGTGAGCCCGTTCCCAGAGTTTCTGATTGCTAGCAGGGGAGAATGTGCATTTCTAACAAGTTCTACCAGCCATGGTCACTGGGGATAGAGCCCCACAGAATCGGCAGGCTGAGAGCGCAGCGCAGTGCTCAGAGCCTGAGGTGCGACTTCTTTAGGACGGCTCACCTCGAGCCTGTCAATCTGCCCAAATTGCCTTCATGCAGCTGCTCTCTTTCCAAAATTAGGGTCTGTTATTTGACTCTAATTCTACTTTGGTAACCTGCACAACATATTTTCAAGTCCTAACAAACGTCCCAGTTAGATGTTGTCAGAAAACGGAAAGGGGCAATGCCTATGTACTTTGGCTGCCGCTTGTCGGCGCAAGAACAAATCAGTAAAAGAACACTTGTGGACTGTGAGCTTCAGCCGAGGGAGGAGCTGAAGGAGAGAGAATGGCAGGCAAACAGCCCCTCCTGATCCCCCCCTGCCAGTCCTCGAGCTTTCTGGAAGGTGCCAAACTGGCGCAGCCGCAAAGCAGACTCTGCAATGCTGTGGTAAGTGTGCGCAGGCGCCAGGAAACCCCCTCCCAGCGCGAAGCTAGCCCCTGCAGTGTGTCAAGAGTGCGCATGCTCCAAAAAACCCCTTTCCCTGGTGAAGTAGACCCCTGCAGTGCAGTAGAAAGAGTGCGCATGCGCCAGGAGGCCCCCCTCCCTCTGGGCTATGAGCTGGTTTCCACCTATCTCCTCCCACCTTCCATTCCAGGTGATTGACACTAGATGTGGCCTAGGGGATGAAGGCCTGAAAAATGGTGGCCCTGGGAGACAGGCTTCCGCAAGGAAGTGTAGCTTAAAGCGTAGCTTATGTCGCTAGGACATAACCTAGGCACCTGTCCCTGTCCCAAAGCACAGAGCTTAGAACAGGGAGGTGTGCAAACAGTGGGCCAATATCAGATGAGCTCAGATTTCTGACATCAAGGCTTTGTTAAACTGTGATCCTCTTGTCACTCTGAATTTTTCAAAGCTCTTCACCCCTTGCAGCCTTCTGATATCATTTTAGGGCCCTGCAACTGACTTTTTTGCCTTGTCTGTTTTTTAAGTCATGGGTTATGGGTGTCATCAGTTCTTAAACTTTACACACCTACAACAATGAGACGCTGAGCTGCTTCTGAATTTTAATATCTCACAGGTAGGTACAAGAAATCAGGACCAGAGCAGAGGGTATGGTTACTCCATGGTCCTTTTGAGGGGAAAAGACACAATTCAGAACCAGAGATTTGGATCAAGAATGGAGGCAGAGAGCACATGTGTCCCTGCTGGCGCCTTCCCCCTAGCCTGCCCTTCGGTTCCCACACGGCTGTTCCCCATATCTTCCCAGGCTAAGGATCACATTTCCCCGATAAGCTCACGTTTAAACATTCTGGTTCCAAATGGGCCATGTTATAAACTACATCTTTAGCATCCTTCCTCAGAGCCCCAGCTACACAAGACTTCTCTGGTTTGCAGATATTTGGGATAACACAGCAAAGCTCTTTTTTCCCAAATCAGTTCAATAATTCGTTAGGTACAGCGTTTTTCTTACTCAGACATTACAAAGAGCTTGCGCAGATTGCCTCTTCACACCTCTATCCGGGACTCATAACCGTACAGTTTCATCAGACTGAGTAGCAGGTAGACAGAATCTGACACATAGCTGAAACCGGGTCAGAGCCCCATCATCTCTCCTTTCAGCATCTGTAGTTGCCCCTGAAAATGCCTCCTGCTTCCCCCTTTGTCATTGTCCCGTAGCTCAGATCATCAATGCAGGTGAATGAGTGAGATCACGTCCAACCCTCTCTGTTCAAACTCCTGCAACAGCGGCTTATTGAGCCCAAAGTGGAAGCCGCAGTGCTTAGCATGCCCTACACGCTGTGAATGACTTTAGCTACACTCCAGCCATGCTGGCCCCCTTGCTACTCTCCTGACATATGAGCTCACTAGTAGGGCTTTTGTCCTCTGCCTAGGACATCCCCCACTCAGTTCCTGTTGATTAACTCTTTCAGCTCCATCAAATCTTTCTTCAAAATTCACTTCAGTTGAGTCTCGTCCCACTCACTCTATTTACTTTTGATACCTGTGGCACCAACCATTCTCTATTTACCTTACCTTTATGCACTTTGTATTTGTTGTTGTTGTTCACTGTACTCATCACCTTCTCACCTACTATGTAATTTAATAGACATAGTATATAAACATACGGTAATATAAATTCTGAGCATAAACTCCATGAGAGCAGGTAGCTTTATTTTGCATAGTAATGTATCCCAAGATTGTAGGAGAGCAGTACTTCTTGTACATTGAGTGTTCAATAAATATTAAATAAATAAATGAATAGTTAGGTCTCAAGTTTAAGAAATTTAAGATGAAATAGCAGTTTAGGAACCATGAGTTGAATGGGAGAAATTACCAGCAAGAGAGAAAAATAGCATAACAAAATTCTTAGGCTCAGAGACAATCTTCCCAAACTCTCTTTTGGGTTGTGGGCAAAGAGGATAATGTCATCACAATGAAGACTTTGTAAGGAATCAAGAAATGTGTACAGGCGCCAGAAAAATAATTCCAGAATAGGAAGGTACACTTTTTCTGCCACTTTCTCCTTCCTGCCTCAGTAAGTCATCCCACAAGAGGATCACCAAGCTTGCTCCCCTGGAGCGAAATGTATACACATTTGAGGATGAAACTTTTTTTGTTTTCCCTAGAAGACCTCAATTTCACAATTGGTAACCTCAGTTTGAATAGTTCAGTCTCTACAAGTCTAAGTCACATAGCCTGTCCTCAGAAGTCCACTGCTGTCCTGCAGCCAGGGAGGGTTTCGAGGGATTAGCTGCCTAGAATGAGCAACCAGACTGGCAAGAGTTGTAGTTCCCTTTTTGAGATCAGGGCAAGGCTACCTAGGAGCCTTGGTTCTGTTCATGTGACCTCAGAAAAGTCTCTTCTGGGAGAGATATTTTTTAATAGTTCACAAAATGTAAAATATGCCTACTTAGAACTACCCTTTCATTTTTTCATAGATTTATTAATAAAGAGAGAGAGAAAAAGAATGTTCACTGCAGCACTGTTTGCAATAGTGAAAATATTAAAAATGATCTAATTATAATAAATAGATGGCTAACAACAAAATAATTTATGTATGATATGGCTTTCATAGAGCTGATAAAAGAATGAAAGATCTATAATGGTGATACAGAACAGCAATGTGATACTTTACAAAATGAGAACAATTTCAAATTTCAAAAATAATTTAAAAACAACTTACACATATCTGTAGCGGTTTTTGATTATATTTTTAGAGTCATCAAACCTTTTGTAGATGCTGGTCTATTTGAAACAAGGATCACATCTTTTAGGCGAAATGAAGAAGGACTCTCATTAATAACTTCATACACTCCTAGATTAATGTTTTCAGCAACTATTTTTTTTGTCATTTTTAAATTCCTGCTCCACCCATCTCCATCACCCATCTCCATCACTCTCTGCACCTATGCTGACTTTGTTCTGTCTTCCCCCACCACCACCTCGCGCCCCCACGCCCCAATTCAGCACCACTTTCCCCAGCAGCTCCCAGGACGTTTGGAAAGCAGGTTGCTTCTCGCCCGGCGGGACTCCCAGTTCTGAATGCTAGATGGCGCTGTAACCTATTTGGAAAAGACTGTCCCAACAAATGTAACTCAAATGGGAATGAAAAACATTTTAAAACTGCCCTTTGGAATGTGTTTGGGATTCACTCCTCTCCTTCAAGGAAGGGATATTGGTGCTTTTGTTCACAGGCAGACGTTGGAGGATTCAGTTGACAGAGAGGGTAGGGAACACCCTTGGGGCTGACCATGGCGAAGACCTTGGGATCCCGAGGTGTTCCCCCATAACTCACCATTTCCCCAGACCCAGGATCCTACCCAGTAATCAAACACTTGGGGAAATAATCTCGATACACAGTAGATCTGATACAAGAAAAATTTTCTCAGGGATCTGTCAGGTTGGAATCTATAGATATAAGCCAAAAGGGGCAGCCTTAGGAGAGGTTTGCTAAATGAATGATAAAAAATGACTGCATTTTTGCATTGGAAAAAAAAAAAAAAACAGACTTTCAGTGACAAGAATGATCAATTAGAAAAATATTCCCTCAAATTTTAATTAATCTGAATTTAGCTGTTTTTAAACTAGGGGAAAAATCCGCCATGGGTGTTTTTTGTTTTTTGCTTTTTGTCTTTTTTTCTTTTTTTTTTTGTGGGTTGGGGAGACCGTTTGAATACTGGTACTTGCAAAGACTCTGATTTAGAATTTTTCTACTGATTACTTCTGGAAAAACTATAAATATGAATGATGAGTTAAGAGAAAAACAATTCAGATTTGTGTTTCATCTAAATGTACATTGGAATTATTCAAACTAATTGGAACATTATAAATATGCTAAGGTTGAAGCATTCAAAATATTGTTCTGCAACATTTAGCTAGCATATATTTGGGGAAAAAATGTAGCTAAATCTCTATCTTAAGTCATTTATAAAAATAAATCCCAGTGGTCTAAAATCAGCAACAGGTAATGTAAAAACCAAACAAACAACAGCAACAAAAAATGTGAAAAGACAATCCACAGGCTTGCTGGAGGTATCTGCAACATCTATAACTATCTTATAATAAGGGGCCTCTACAAATCAGTAAGAGAAAAGGCTAATAAAGCAACAAGAAAACGAACAAATTATATGAAAAATGACAGCAACACGAAATAGATTTTAACACATTTACCAGCAATTTGTATTTCCATGTTCCTATTCTAAGAGAATGTACTCAAGCACACATTGCTGCCCAGTGGCCACGAGTGGACGTTTGCCAGAGGGTCTGGATCACAAGGAAGCTGAAATTCTGGAAGCAAATAATGTTAATGGACAATAGCAAATCATTTTACTTTGCAAATATTTAATTATTTTGTGTGATTGTGAAAAAGTTCTATGTTTTAAAAATGTCTTAGCAAAAGCACTGTAGGGAAATTAAGAACGACAGATAAATGAAAAACATTTTGTTACCTTTATCTGCAGGGAGTTGGAGGCAGTCACAAGTTATAAATATTGGAACACTTGTGAAGTGAATATTTTGAAACAATTAAAATGTTACAGAATATTCAGAACACATAGGAAGAATACACACAGAAAAATATGAGAAATACAATCCTTACGTTACAAAGATGGAAATGCATTTTTTTTTCTAATACAGAATAGTTTTATGTTCACCCTCCCCAAATAACTCTTAACTAAATAGTTAATGAATGAATTTGAGGGCTGCCGTATCATTAGCTGCCTGTGATTTTCTCATGTTTCTGTCCCACACAATATAGAAATGTCTACTATAATGTCAGCTACTATTTAGACTCCCAGCTGGACCTATCTGTGCACAAAGTCCATGCCGGGCGCCTGGCCAGGGCAAGAATAGAGCCTGGGATGGTATGTCTTTTAGAGCCACTGAAATATGTCAGAGGTTATCATGTGCTCCCTCAGGATCACCAGGGTTAGGAATGGAGCACATGAATGCTTCTCTGTGGTTTGTAACGGTTTTTGTTTTGTTTTGTTTGTTTTGTATTTTTTTTTTTTTTACAGGAGTCCGAGTTCGAAATGGTGCTTTCTGTCCCCGCTCAGGGGAGAGTGTGGTATAAGGGGAGAGAAACTGTCTTCCTGTGGTTACAGAGCCTTCACTTTCCAGCTTGCTTTTGAGGGGTTTCTGTTCTTATCCCTCTACCCAAAGGCTTTTGCTTAGGTCTCTGCTCAGCTCCACGCTATTAAATCTGAGGGACGTGTGTCACTGCTCCTCTGTCTTCACCACACAGCAATCCTTCGCCCTCCAGGAAGCCTTACCTTTTCCTACCACACCTGTGCACGCTCTTGGCCTTTCAGACCTCTCTAGCCAGGCCTTTCCAGCCTCTTTTTCCTGCACTTCTCAAGGCTCTGCTGTTTTTAAAATTCGTACTGAATGAAGTCATACTCCCTTTTGAGCTCATCATTCACTCCTTGTCAAACCCCAGCTTCTTTTTCCTTCCCTACTGCAAACCTTCCTCTATTTGAGTCCCCCTCTGAGCCCACACCAGGGCCCCTCTGAGCCCATTTAAAACCCTACCTCTGTTATATTAGGGCAGGCTTCTTGTGGGCATATTGAGGTTAATTAGCAGGAGCCACATGTATGTCTGTATGTAAGAACCAGAAAATGAATTAGCCACCATGAGCTCAAGGGAGGGGTAGGAGGTAGGCAGCGAGAAAACAGCAGATGGAATAATCCACCTCTGGAGCCCCTCTGAGCCCTCCCCTCCAGGACTGGGCGCAGGCGCAGGGGAGACCCCTGCATTGCACCAAGATGACTCCGCAGGCTCCACCAGGACTGCTCCCTGCACCAAGGGAGGGGGCGGGGGCCAGGCTTGAAGGCACTGGGGGGAGAGTACTCTCCTCTCTGCTCCCCTTGGCAACCCTTTTTTCTGGACACCTGGTGTGAGCTTTGCTGAAGGGGAGGGGAACATACAGGAAAATGGCTATACAGGCCAGACTGCCTCAGACAGCTGCAATTAGAACATCCTGGATTATGCTAGATGGAGTTTGACACCCGCCCTCTCCTGCCCCCTTGCCCCAGGTCCATGTCCCACCCAATCAGGGCCTCTGGTGGTCTCAGAGGAATATAGATAACCAGGTGCAGATATTGGATTTCTTTCTTTCTTTCTTTTTTAAATTTTTTTTGGTGCTGCTGTTGTTCCATTAATTCATCCTTCCAGAATCTTCTTGTCATATACCTTTAAATATCCCCTTACGAAAAGCAGCAGCTGCCCTTGCTTTCCATGATTAATAGAGTCCGTTTTTTACCCTCTGCCACTCCAATCGATACCCCTTCCTGGTTTGCCCGGTTAGGGTATCCACTGAATAGCAAAGTGGTGACTCCCCTTTGGCTATGACAAAGTCCGTCTCTGAAAGTGGCACATTAAAAACACTCTGTTACAGGACAGTGGCATGATTGGGGAAGGACAAGGAGAGAGCACAGGGGCTTCTGGGATACTGGTAATGTTTTTCTGAATCCAGGTGAAGATTGAGAGTACTCTTAGACTGCAATCTTCTGAAATTTTCTTAAAACCGAAAAGCAAATGAATGAATAAAAAGTAAACCAAAACAAGAAACAAACAAAAAATTAATTAGGAGCCATGAGCTTAAGCAGAAGGATGAACCAGCAAAACATACACACACATCATCACACCATTACAACATCACAACATCACCCACTACTGCCCAGCCCCAAATATAATGAAGAAGCCAAGGAAAGGGTGCCAGTAAGATCCTCGTTGCTGCATCAAGAAAATGCATGCTTGATAAAGACTCCTCCCAGCGCAGAGAGCTCACTCTCGTCTTTCCCCGAACCCACCCATTGCTGACCATATGCTCTTCCTTTTCTTTATCATCAGGTATGGGACTGGATACTGTATTTTTTTCAAAAATGCATAATTTAAAACATTTTGGTTTCTACCTGGCCACTTCATGCAGTACTACATCTTAAGCATCTCATCAGAGACCCCAGCTGGACAAGGCTTCTAAATATCAAAATCCCTGAATGAGAGTTGGGACTAACGGCAGCAAAACTCACACTTCTGCACTCAAAATCTTTATACCTGAGGTTATGCTTTGTTTTTCAGGCTTCCTGAAGCCAATCTTTAAGCCTTTTGATTATTGCTGTCGAAATCAGCCTCTTATTCATTCCAAAGATCATATCCTCAATCAGGGTTTATTATGTCTCTGTTTATTGTATGTGCTCTTGAGCATGCCTCACATGTTCCTGTTTCTTCATGTGTTGAAAAATTTCGAACGATGATGTCCTGGACATTGTGAATTATACATTATAAACAATCTTTATTATGATATGTTGTTCTGGTTGTGATATGTTCTTATAATATGTGTGTGTTAACAGGCAGTTAACTTGGCTGAATAAAAAAATTCAAACTCTGTCTCCACTGCAACTGTTGGGAACTAAAATCTTTTTCAGTCTTAGGTGGGTTGCTGTCCTGTGTGTGTATTTCAGGGGCAGTCAGGGAGTTGGCAGAGTATATAAGAACTTAGGGTTCCCTCTATGACTCTTCTCTGAGATCGCACCCTCCCCTTATTTTTTAGGTCATGTGACTGCCCCAAACTGTATCGTCTGGTTTTTCACGCCAGTAAAATTGCAGGTTTTTCCATTGGAATTCAAGCTGCCCTTCATGGCAGGGACTTGGAAATTCCCTCAGGCTAAAAATCATAAAACAATAGGAAACTCACCCAGAGCCATACCCTCATAACCAAGTGTCTAACTGCTCTCCAGTGATTTCAGAGAGTTGCTTTTATATTTTATCTTATGTTTCTATTTAAATTATGCATATTATA
>NW_012143190.1:4361913-4365389 GCF_000956105.1 Propithecus coquereli | reverse complement strand
AGAAATTATTCATCTTCTAACTGAAAATTTATACCCTTTGACCAACATCTCCCCATATGATCCAGCAATCCCACTTCTGGGTACATATCCAAAAGAAATGAAATCAGTATCTTGAAGAGATCCCTGCAGCCCATGTTCATTGCATCATTATTCATAATGGAGATTCATAATTATTCTTAATAGAGACAACTAAGTGTCCATGGACAGATGAATGGATAAAGAAAATGCAAGATGTGTGCATATATGTATAATATACACACACAAAGGAATATTATTTAACCATGTCAAAGAGGGAAATCTTGGATTTGTGACAATATGGATGAACCTAGAGGTCATTATGTTAAGTGAAATAAGCCAATCACAGAAAGACAGATACTGTATGATCTCACTTATTTGTGGAATCTAAAAAAGTCAAACTCGGAGAAACAAAGGTCATTTTTTTCTTCCAATGAGGTCTGGTGTGGTTCTATACATAGCTCTCTGTGTTTTGCTGGAAACACCATTTTGAAATCAGGAAATATTAACTGATTTTAGTTGGTTTGATTAATTACCACTCAGATAAGTGCAAACATGAAGTTTCTTTTATTCTTATAATTGTATGTACTTTTCTTGGCTGAAAAACCCCTTGTCTACATGCAACATAAAAACTAAATTTATTTATTTAGCTTGTGTTACCTGCAGGAAGGTTGCTTCAACAGGAGACACTTGGCCATGGCCTAAAGCAGAACTCCAAGCTAACTAACTTGAAGCACACATGGAGAAGCCCACGGATTGCTCCAAAGCTACACACAAAATTAATTATGTTCAGCAGAGACAGAAGAGAGATATTTTTATCAGTGCATGTCAGGACCTCCCTTTACATAGAAATGGCAGAAAATTGAATTTTCAGGCACCATGGGCATTGATGTGGGGTGTGGGGAGAAGGGCAGGTTGGTGGGGGTCACAAAGTCTGGTAAGACCTAAATAGCCCTTTCCCATGCAGCCATCCACAAGGAGGAATAGGAGGAATGAATACCCCTAGAGGCCCAAGAAGCAGGTGTGGGCCCAGGACAGAGCACCCCTCCAGGGCAGCCTGCTCACCCTCCCCATCATGCCTCCTCTGCCAGCCCCTGCGCTGAGGAATGAAACCACATTCACAGGACTGCCCATTTTTGTCAAGAATGCAAAAGATTGTTCTTTATTTTAATAAACAAAACAAAACAGCACATCCTTCCAATTATATTGTAGGCTTTAGGCAGAATCCCCTTCAGGGAGTTGGGGACCTGGATGGAGAAGAGTCACAGACAGGAAGCACAGCTCTGTTTTTCTTTTTCTTTTCCCCTTAGAGATTACTGTTCTTTCCATTTAGCCTTCCTGAAGCATCTGGGCTCTCCAAATGTTGACCTCACCACTCAGGAAAATGCAGCATCAATTCTATTCAAGGATTAAACTGTGGAAAACTTTTCTCTTTTCATTTCATTTAGTATGAATTTTCTTTCCACAATACCTTATGCTCTTGTGATGTCTTAGTCCCCTTTTCATTAAACATCCTTCATCAGAATGCATAATGTATTTTCCATTCAACTGGCACTGACCCTACGGATGCCATCGATTATGGCTGCCCTCAATAGCCAACAGGCACAATAGGACAGGCAAGAGAGTGGGAAGAATATGGCAGCTTGAAGTGAAGTTGTGCTCGTTTTTGGTCAAGGAGTGATTAGACAGGTGGAGACTGAGGATTAGTGAGCTGGGAGAGTTCTATGTCATGAGGGGACAAAAGGTGGTCCCATAGTGGTTGCCATGAGAGGACTAGAAAAGCCAGAAGGTCCCGCTGTGCACTGACCTGGGTACAGGCTCCAGAGGCATCCTGAGAGCATACAGAACCACCTTATGCCCTACACTGCCTTAAACCACATTGTAACAATTTTCCTAAAGTGGTAATTTCAAGTCTACTGTAATTGCTTACAGCAAACCATGAATTACAAATTGAGATCTGGGGCACACACTTTATTAAGTAATAGCGACTGGGTCTAGAAGCCTGAAAAGAGAAATGTAGCTGGCAAGATACACAGAAGATAAGAGTAATATAATTCTATTTTCCTGCCTCCAAAGTCATCCTTAAAATCATGTGAAACTTCAGATGTCATCTCAGTCAACGTTTTATACCATGAATTGTTGATCACACAATATGTGCTTCAGGATCCCCCAACACCTGTGTCCAGCCCTCATACCCCACCCCAGAGTTTCACGTGGCCAGAGTTGCTGAGAGTTGAGCAGGACAGTTTTTAAAAAGTACTATTAACTCAGTCCCTATAGTGACAGATCATAAACCAGGAAAAAAGCAGCTGAGAGGCAACGCTGCTCATATTTCTCAGATCTGGGCAAAGCTTCCTAAGATACATCTGTTTTCTTAATTCAGTCTTTATGAAGCTATTACTCACCTCCAAGGTCTTAACTCTTTGCCAAATTCCAGGCTTCTTTCCCCCTACTTCTTAAGCCATAAAATACGGAGGTTAACTCCAGACCCAAATCAAGGAAATCTGCAGTCTAATAATAGTACCGCATATTTAAGGCTGTAGAAGATAAGAAGTGTGCAAAATGGGCCACATATATGAAACTACATTAACTCTCATCTTGTACTTTTAGCTAGGAAAAATGGTGAATTAGACAATTTGGATGGGGGAGCAGGCTGGAAGGAAGGGGATGGTAGTGGAGCTCCACACCTCTCAATTCGTCTCTCCTAACTGTCCACTGTGGCTTCTATCAGCAGAGAGGTACAGGCTCTGAGAAGGTGCCCATACTCTCTGTGAAGATGTACTTGATTCCGAAAGATCCTTTCTAACTTATCTGCTGCCTCTCTTGTTGCTGCCCTTACGAAAAACCTGATAACACCTTTGGTCCCTGTAACAAAGCACACAGTTGCAGCCCTGAGTAGCACATTTTTGCTGAAAGCCCCCTTACACCAAAAATTTTATACAACATATGATCAATCATACTCTTGTACTCAGCACGCCATTCCTAGTCCTGGACTGACAAGGCTTTTGGGGATCCGAGACTTACATTAAAAATGCAATTCGAAGGGAACACAGTGTATACATCTGATGATTGAATGGTGCTAACAGAGCTGGGCACTGCTCTTTCCTTCATGCATTCTTGGTGAATCCTCTTTGTTGCCCCCACCACAGTCTTAGCTCAAATTCAATCTTTCGTTTTCCATATTATAGTATGGAATACCAAGTACATCTTTACATGGCATCCCTAAATCAGAGATTACTGTATCCCAGTCTGACACATCATACTTTTATATAGACATAGTACCAGACAGGTAGAACAAGGGAATTTATACTTTATGAAGATATTTCTAAGCCAGGATATTTTTTTTAAATTACTGATTAAGAACCCTGGTATTTGTATTTGTTTAATTTCCATGTGTGTACCAATAGCAAACTATCTGAAAAAAATCAAGAAAGCAATCCCATTTGTAGTAACTACCAAAT
>NW_012143190.1:4352086-4361811 GCF_000956105.1 Propithecus coquereli | reverse complement strand
TCTTTACAATGAAAACTATAAAATACTGATAAAATAAGTTGAAGAGGATACAAAAATATGGAAACATAGTCCATGTTCACAGAACCACAAAAAACCAAGAATAGCCAAAGTAATCTTGAGCAAAAAGAACAAAACTGGAGGCACCACACTACCCGACTTCAAAATATACTAGAAACCTATAGTAACCAAAACAGCATGGCATTGGTATAAAACAGACACATAGACCAACAAGATAAAACAAAGTGCCCAGAGTAAATCCATGTATTTATAGCCAACCGATTTTCAACAAAGGTGCCAAGAACAAAAGATGAGAAAAGACAGTCTCTTCAATAAATTGTGCTGGAGAAACTGGATTAGTTACATACAAAAGAATGAAACCTTACCTCTATCTCTCACTACATACAAAAAATGAACTTGAAATGGATCAAAGTCTTAAATGTAAGACCCAAAACATGAAACTACTAAAAGAAAACATAGAGAAAATGCTATATTGGTCTGGACAAAAATTTTTTAAACAAGACCTGGAAAGCATGAACAACAAAACAAAAAATGGGCCTACATTAACACATTGACTGCCACGCTAATAAAAAAAAAAAAAAAATTTCCCTGGGGCTGCAGTATTTTATTTAAACAAAACAATATTTTCTAATTTGTTATATTTTATTGTTTTCTCTGGGTAAGTTATATGCAACACAATCCACATTTTTAGAATTAAATTTGCAATGTCAATTGTAACTATAAGAACATCGATAAGTAAGATTTTCACAAACCAACTGCATACAGGGTTTTGCTTCACAAAGCCCGAGGGCCAAAACCTAGTCTGAGTTAAATACAACTCACATGGAAGTCAATGTGTTAAACTAAAAAAGCTTCTGCACAGCAAAAGAACAGTAAACAGAGTGAAGAGTCAACCTCCCAAGTAGCTAACACTATAGGTGTACACCAACGCACCTGGCCAATTTTTCTATTTTTTTTTTTTTAGAGGCTTGCTATGTTGCTCAGGCTGTTCTCACACTCCTAGCTTCAAGCAATCCTCCTGCCTTGGCCTTGGGAGAAAATATTTGCAAACTATATATATGATAGGAGGATACTATCAAGTATTTGTTAGGAACTCAAAAACTCAATAGCAAAGAAAACAAAAACAAAAACAAAAAAACCCCGAAAAATCTGATTGAAAAATGGACAAAAGACATGAATAGACATTTCCCAAAAGAAGACATATAAATAACTAACAGGGATATAAAAAGAATGCTGAACATCACTAGTCATCAAGGCAATGCAAATCAAAACCACTATGAGGTATCACCTCACCCCACTTAGAATGACTATTACAAAAATGACAAAAAATAACAAATATTCACGAGGATATGGAGAAAGGGGGATTCTTAAACACTGTTGGTGAGAATGTAAATTGCACAGCCATTATGGAAAACAGTATGGAGATGTTAGGTAGATAGTGAGGCATTCCGGGTCTCCTAGGGATGAAAGTGGGTGCTATTGGCCCCATCTTGGTCCTGCCCCACCTTAATTCTCCATACCTGGGGGAGGAGGGAGTACCCTACAAATCTGCCAATCAGAACTTGGTGTGCCAGCTGCAAAAGAATGCAGAGGACTCTCGAGCCCACAGGCCAAGCAGCATGAGTACCATAAAGTCTGAAAAGTGACTTAGAACCTACATGCGTAGTTAAGGCTTAGGCCATTTGACTCCCAATTGTCCAGTCAGAGTGGCTCCATGGTGACCTCTGTCCGTGAATATGCTATATATTTACATTTATTTAGGTGTTCTTTAAATTCTCGTGGTGATGTCTGTAGTCTTCAGTGCCGGGGTCTTGTAAATATTTTGTTACATATATCCTTCTGATTTCTTGTTTGCTTTTGACATCAGTGGTGTTGTTTTTAATTTTTTTTTTGTTTTCAATTTATTTGCTACTATAATAACTAATAGAGATAGAGTGAATTTTTATATTTTGGTTTTGTGCCCTGCAATCTTGCTAAATTCATTGTTTACTTCTCCTGGATGTTTTGTCAATGTATATAAATCCTAGGATTTTTATATACATTAAAATGTCACTTGTGAATAGAGTCATTTACAGTGTTTATATGGTTAGTATGAAAACTAACATGGTTAGTAATTTTTGAGTGCATCTTGTGTATTGTGATGTTTTGTTGTTGATTATCTAGATTTCACTGGGCTTTGTTCTGACAGGCAGTTAAGTAACTCGCCAACCAGCTCAATTAGTTTGATGCTTGTTCTAAGGCATTATTAGGGCCAGTATGGAGTTACTTTTACTGTACTATTACTAATACTCTCTCTTTCTGGGTTTGCACTGAATGTTTTGATTGTTAAATGAAGTTTCTTTACTTTGCCTTGTTTGCACTGGAATGTCCTTCAGTTCTGCATGATGTCTAGAAATTGTTCCACTTACAGCTCTGTGGTTGTGTTTTGCATAGACTCTTGGTGATTTCTCCCATATATGCACGGTTTAGTAACAGACTCAATGGCACCAACAGGCAGATTTCTGGAGCTTTTTTCCTGTACATTTTTCTTTCATTTGTTACTATATCCCATAAATCCCAGACATCTTATTCTCCTGAGTTTTGACCTCTGCTTCATCGTATCAGAGCAATCACACTGTTTCTTGGTATCCTCCTCCCTTTATTATAGTTGGAAGATGCTTTCAGGACAAAAGTGACACAACTGTTTGTTTCTTTCCTCTCAAAGATTAAGTTCTATGTTCCTGCTTCAAACATTTAAAAACACTTGTTTCACATATTTTCCCCAAGTTTTTTAGTTGTTCATAACAGGAGAATGAATCCAGCCTAAGCTCTTCTTAATGGTAAAAACCATAAGTCTTAATACCCTTTTAATCATTCTTTTCAATCTACCTGAGCTAAAATTGAGGACACCTGATGTTTGCTCTTAACATGGCACAGAATCTGGGAAGACCCTTCCAAGCTCAGAGGAAGATGGTATTATTATTATTATTTTATATTCCACCATATGCATCATCCTACAACTTTTACCCATTCAAGAACAAAATCTCAAATTCAGTGCTAAATGTTTTTAGGCTGATTCATTTATTATCCTAATTTTACAGATGAGGAAATTGTCTTGCCTGAGGTCACACAGACAATAAGTAGTGTTACCATTGATGGAGAAAAGGAACACTGGAAGAACAACAGGCATGGAGTTTATCAGTGTATTTGGTTGCAAGCAACAGAAACTGACTTCAGCCGTCTCTATTAGTTCAGGTATTAGTTAGTTTTCCCTGAAGGATTTCCTATTACTGGCTGATAATCAATTTCTATGTTTATCCATGACTTTCTCAAAGTCCTAAGGAGATTACAGTTCCCACAAGGTGCCACTCAAAGATGAATCCAAAGGAGTGTTAGCCTGCAGCATGTGGCCACAGGCTTGGGTAGGGAGCTGGTATTGGGCATTTGCCCACCAGGGTACAACTACCACTACCAGTGTGATGGGATGCCCATTTTGTCCAGGATAACATTGTGCGATGGGAGCTAGCACATGGGATCCACAACAACTTGTCTTGCAGGTCTGTAGGCTGGCAGACACCTGTGCAAATTCCCAGTGGTGCCACATCTTCCCACTTCTTCCGGGACCAGATGATAGATGTCAGTGGTAATTTTAATATTCTGTCTTCTCTCATATCACCTAACATGCTTTGAGCAATCTGTTTTTAATTTTTATACCATGTTGGAGTTCTAAAATGAAGACTATGGATATCAGAGAGCAAAATTCATATTTCTTTGCTCTGGGAAGCAATAATTTATATATTCTTTACCTCAGTGTTTCCAAAGTATTCTAATGCTTCAAAGCACTCAATAAGCCCAGGTAGATCCTCAGCCCCTTATACATTCAAAGATAACATAATGGAATAAAAAAAATGGGGCATATCCATATAATGGAATATTATTTGGCCATAAAAAAGGAATTATGTGCTGATACATGCTATACCATGAATGGACCTTGGAGTAATTCTAAGTGAAAAATCACATATTATATTATCCATCCATCCACTGTACAGAATAGGCAAGTCTATAGGCACAGAAAGTAGGTTAGTGGTGGTTTAGGGTTGGGAGTCATGGCTAAAGCACATGGTGATTTCGTGGTACTGAAAACGCTCTAAAATTGACTATGATGATGTTTGCACATATCTGTGACTATTCTAAAAACCATAGAATTGTACATTTTAAATGAGCAAATTATATGTAATGAAAATAATACCTCAATGAAGATTAAAAAAATAGAACATAATGGACCACCAAGGTCCAATGTCAGAGCCCAGAACTCAAATTCCACAGATGTGACATGAACAAAAGTAAGTAGGAGGGCTATGTGAGGTAACTTTCAAAGACATATGCTTAGGTTTTTATCTCTTGTGTATGTGTGTGTTCCCATAAAACGAGCTTTAGAAACAAGTGTTTTCAGGGGTGTGTGTGGTGCTTATGGTTCGTAACAGAGTGAATATGAGGAAAATATGCAAGGGACAAATATAGATGGTGGAGGCATACAGGAGCTTGTAGGAAAAGAAAAATAAACTTCTAACCCTTTCCAGCATTCTCAGAGGAGGGCAAAAATTGAGTAAAGACTCTGGAAAGAAACATGAGGACATAACCTTCTGACAGAGAGTGGGTTTCCGTATTTTATTCACCTTTGCCTTTTCCTTTCCCAGCCCAGCTAAACTTTATATAAGAATGGGATCTGCCCAGATATTTCACTAGACTCTATGACTTCTTGGGAGGTCTTCCTGTCATTATAATTTGAGTTTGTCTTTTCTGCAGTTTCACAGAAGTAGGATCATACATTACACATTTTTTTTTATTCTACCTCCTTTCACTGATAATGTTATCATTGCTCATCTGTGCTGTGGCATGTTTCAGTAGCATTTCTTGTTTATTGCAGAGTAGCACTCCATTGTAGGAACACACTGCCATGTGTCCATTCATTCACCTGCTGAAAGACATTAGGGTTGTGTCTGGATTGGTAGCTCTTAGGAATAGAATGGCTATGAATATTTGTGAACAAGTATTTTTGCAGACATATATTTTCATTTGTATTGGATAAAGAAGTAAGACAGGATTGTTTATTATTATCATAAGTGTATATTTACAAGAAATTGAAAAACTATTTTCCAAAATGATTTTACTCAATGGTTGTTTTAATTATTTAAAAGACACAGTCCTCAACTCTCTTAAGAACTCAGTATATTTTCCATTTATGTGCTTCTAATCACATTCCCCTTGTACCAGTAGCCACACCCACAATTACTTTAGGAAAATTATCCATTTCTTTGTCTTCTCATTCCCATACCTTGCTGTTCCAATTTAAAAGTGGAGAAAGGAGTACCTTTAATTTATCTGGAACACAAGGTAGGAAGGCTACAATGCTTTGATATTTTTTTTTTTTAAGTACATTACCAAATTGATGGATTTTACTGAGTTTTCATTTTAAGTCATTTAACACCTCGTTCTTGTTCTCACTTCTTTTTCTTACTTGCAAACTATTCTTTTCTCCACCGATTTCATTCCTGTGATATTTTACTACTGCAGATAGTAGCATCCAACTTCAGAACTAAGAGTCTATTTCCCAAAGTCATTGTCTCAGGCTGCTGGCTTGGGAAATATGTGGTTCCCCTCACAACTTATTGAAGGCAGGAGAGTAAACTTGTATTATACCCTTGTAAAAGATAGATGACCATCTTTATAGGCTCAGATAACGGTTTCTGTGTTGCTGGCCACCGACTGCTAAGCTAATGCCACATGTTTTTGTTTTAACATTATTGTAGCTTGTTAATTCTGTAGTGATTTTTACATTAGATTGGGTTAGATTATATTGTGGTAGTAAACTTAATCCAAAGTATCTATAGCTCAACACAATATTAGTTCATTTCTAGATCATGTTATGCATCCTACATAAATTGGTAGGGGCCTCTCCTCCACACAGCTTCTCAGGAATCCAGACTTCTAGAATTATGACCTTCATAGTAGCCTTTTTGCTGTTATAACTTTAGGCTCTAATCTCACACATTGCAAATATGTAGTCTCATGTGGAAGGTTTTATCCCCAATCCTGATATAATTCTACTTGAAACACTAGTCAATAAGTAGGTTATCTTTTAAAAACAAATTTACTCCAATATTATTTCTTTTTTTATTTATTTTTAATTAATTTATTTTTATTTCAGCATGTTAAGGGGATATAAATGTTTAGGTTACATATATTGCATTTGCCCCATCCAAGTCAGAGCTTCAAGTATGTCCATACCACAAACAGTGTGCACCACACCCATTAGACCCCGGAAATATCCCTACAATGTTCAAGGAACATCATCCAGGCTTTGCAAAGGTGTTCCAAACAGAAAAGGGGGTCTGTTGTGCCTCAATCTCTGTATTTACTCTTCACTTGACTACTGTCAGCTTTGTTACAGTGTGGGAAGGCGAAATGCAAAAACTTGATCTTGGATAGATATTTCCTCACCAAAGATGTAACTAAAATACCGTGGCTTAGAGCATCCAACTGTGTTGAATAGCCTTGGTCCCCATATTTGCCTCCAAAAAATCTTTGAAATGAGAATGAGTCTGTCGGTTAGTGAAGCACAGATTTCTTTGATGAGGACTATCATAGTTATTAAATTTCTCTTGATTCTGATTTTCGTACATCTTCTCACCTCCACAGGTCTTTCATTTGGAATTGCAGCTGCAACTCGTTACCTACATTAATTCATACATTTCCAGGCCCTTCTCCTATATGCTATTATCTATACTATAGACTTTGGCCCATTCCACCTAGGGTAGCCAAGTGTTACAGGTAGACATGTTGGAAGAATAGCATTCCTGTAAAGGTTTGCTGAACAATTATCTGCAATAAGAGTTATGTGAACAGCCATTTAACAGCCATGGGACCAAATAAGCAGACAAACCAAACACATTGAAAATGGACCTGAATAAACATGTCTCCAAAGAAGATATGCTGGCCAATAAGCACATGAAAAGATTTTCAACACCAATTATTAGGGAAATGCAAATGAAGACCACAATGAGATACCACCTCACACCCATGCAGAAAATAAAAACTGTCAGTGAAGATGAAGAGAAATTGGAACTTTGCACATTGTTGGTGAGAATGTAAACTGGTGCAGCCACTATGGAAAATGGTATAGTGATTCCTAAAAGTATTAAAACTAGAATTATCACATGATTCAGGAATTCCAATTCTGTATATATACCAAAAATAAGTGACATCATGGTGCCAAAGTGACATTTGTATGTCCATGTTAATAACAACATTATCCACAACATCCGAAAGGAAGGAGTAATCCAAGTCTCCATTGATGGATGAATGGATCAACAAAATATGGCATACGCATACACTGAAACATTATCTAGCCTTGTAATGGAAGGAAATATAGACATATGCTACAACATGGATGGATTTTGAGAACATGTTGCTAAGTGAAATAAGCCAGTCACAAAAAGGCAAATATATGATTCCACTTATATGAGTTACCTAGAGTAGTCAAATTCACAGAAGTAAAGTAGAATGGTGGTTGCAGATGGCTGGACAAAAGAGATGGGGAGGTCATGTTTAATGGGCACAGAGTTTCAGTTTTTCAAGATGAAAAGAGTTCTGGAGATGGATGGCAGTGGTGGGAAAGGAAGTCAAACTAAGAAGAAACATGGTGCACTGCAGTGGCAATAAAGAGACCAACTTCTGAAAACATGCAGATGCAGTAGAGAACAAGGGGAGGTAAAGTAAACAGGTAAAGAGAAGCCAAAGAAAAAGAGCGAGACTAGATTTCATTTTGAAAAGGTAAGGGATCAGAAAAGTGAGAGTGTAGAGAAATTGGAATCCTCATACATTGCTGGTGGGAATGTAAAATTTTGCAGCCACTTTGGCAAACGGTCTGGTAGTTTCTCAAGAAGTTAAATGTCGAGTTACCAGTCAACTCAGCAATTCCACTCTTAGATATATACCCAAGAGAAATGAAAACATATGCCCACACAAAAACTTTTATATTAATTTTCACAGCAATATTATATATTCATAATAGCCAAAGGGTGGAAATAACCCAAACATTCGTCTATTGGATGACTGGATAAATGGAATGTGATATATACATACAATGGAATACTATTTGGCTGTGAAAAAAATAAGGTGTTGATACATACTACAACACAGATGAACCTTGAAGACATTTTGCTAAGCAGAAGAATCTGGTAACAAAAGACCACATATTTTATTATTTCATTTATAAGTCATGTCTAGAATAGGAAAATCCAAAAAGAGAGAAAGTAGATTTGTGATTGCTTAGGGCTGAGAAAGGGGATAGAGGGATGATAGTAAAGGGCGTGGGGTTTATTTTTATTATAAATATTCTCAATATTTCTAAATTTGATTTCTTGTTGTGATCATTGTGCAACGCTGTGCATATACTCAAAACCACTGGGCTTAAATGGTTAGTTGTATGGTATGTTAATTATATATGAATAAAGCTGCTACAAGAAAAGAAGAAGCAGCCAAAGCAGAAGCAGAATCAGAAAAAAGGAAGGAGGAAGGAGAAAGGAGAAAGGAGAAAGAAGAAGGAGAACAATAAGAAGGAGAGCCATGGGCTCAGGCAAATAGAGAGGCAGGCAGAAGGAGAAAGCCTAGTAACAGCCCTCCCACTTCCTGCAGGCATAAAGAGGACTACTTGATTTTTCCAAAAATGTGTGCAAGCTTCATGCTGATCTTTCCCAGCCCAGACATCAGCTTAGTTCTCTTCCTCTCCACATCATGACGTGTTATCTTTTACCAATTACTGCCTGTTACTAAGCTTACTCTGAGTAACAAAACTTGGATGTGAAAGAGGCACTAATTTCTTTGAATACCACCCACATGCTGAAAGTTCCACCTGTATTATGATTAATCATGTAGCATGTCTGTAGCACCCTGCCACAGCACTTAGTATGAAAAGGTTCATAGAAAACAACAGCCAATCCTCAGGGTGAGGCTATCCAGGTGCAACTCAGACTTAAACACCCAGAATAGCTCTCTGTGGGCTCCAGCTGTCCTATTCATGATGCCATCCTTGGGTCTTATTGCTTGCCAATGCCCATCTCCATTTCAGGGCACACGTGAGGTCATTCATTATCAGGGTGTGTTTGCCCATGCCACTGTCAAATCCAAAGGGGAACACAGTGCTTCACAACCAAAAGAAAAATGAAAAAATAGGAAGAGGCGGACAGAGTGCATGGTTTTATGTCAGACTACATGCTGTTCTTTCTCAAAGCAACAAGGAGAAACCAGCCGTAGGCATAAAAGCATGAGTTTTGTTGGAGGGTGAGCAGTAAATCCAGGAGGGCCAGTTCTCTGTTATGCATCAACTGAGTATATTCACATCACAAAGACACTAAGGTCCACAAAACCTTTCCAAGTTCTTAAGTCCATGAGATGACTGTTGGTAGTCTTGTTCTCAGAAAGGAAATCCACATAATTAGTGATTGCCACATTTTCCCAGAAAGTCCAGTTCAACATCTTACCAAACAGGTGTCCCAATGATATGCCTGTACTGGTATCTACCTCTGAGTCCCACCACAACAATATTCCTGGGCACAGAGGCTCAGCACATGGAAGTAACCACAAACATAGCTGAGAGCAGACCAAGCAGCCTGTGTTTCCCTGCTTACATATTTGAGGCTTCATGGAGTGTGTTCTTTCCCCTAAGC
>NW_012143190.1:4341287-4342931 GCF_000956105.1 Propithecus coquereli | reverse complement strand
CAATAATTTGGAGATACCTCAGAGAGCTAAAAATTGAAATACCATTTGATCCAGCAATCCCACTACTAGGCATCTACTCAAAGGAAAAAAAGACATTCTACAATAAAGACATCTACACTCAAATGTTTATGGCAGCACAATTCATAATTGCAAAGATGTGGAAACAACCCAAGTGCCCATCAATACATGAGTGGATTAATAAAATGTGATATATGTATGTGATGGAATAGTACTCAACTAGAAAAGGCAATGGTGATTTAGCACCTCTCATATTATCCTGGATAGAGATTGAGCCCATCCTTCGAAGTGAAGTATTGCAAGGATCGAAAAACATGCACCACATGTACTTACCATCAAATTGGTACTAACTGACCAACACTAAGGTGTTCACATGGTAGTAATACTCATTAGGTGCCGTTCGGGGGCTGGGGAGAGATAAACCCACAACCAATGGAAACGGAAGCACTGTCTGGGGTGGGACATGCTTGTAGCCCTGGCTTGGATGGGGAAAATGCACTACATGTAACACAAATGTTTGTACCCCCATAATATCCTGAATAAATAAATAAGAAAAGAGTGGGCAGGACAAGATGGCAGGATAGACTTTCCAGTCATCGTTCCTCTACAGAAACATCAATTGAACAATTATCCACACAGGAAAATACATTCACAAGAGCTAGGGAAAACAGGTGAAAGATTATAATACCTGGTTATATCATAATAATAAGAAAAGGTGCATTAAAGAGAGTAGGAAGGAAAGTTTTTCATTACCTATGTCACTCCTTCTCCAACCCCAAGCAGCACAGTGCAGAGAGAGATACTGATTTGAGGAAAGAGAGATAAATAACTGCAGAACATTGCCTTGGACCCTCATATGAGGTCATATAGAAAAAAATCTAGCATCAACCAGACTCCCATGGTCCCTGGGTCCATGTGGGTAACCACAGACTGAACCTTGATTTGCCCTTGTCCCAGATAGGAGGAATCTATAGCCCCTGAAGAATGGACTCAAGTTCCAAACTGCATTACTGTTGGTTGACTACAGCAGGATAGGGCTCCACATAGTCCACAGCAATAGGCAGGCCTCAGTGGCCATGGGCCTCAAGCATACTCCAGTTCTGTGCTAGTCTCAGTGGCCAGGGGATAGGGGATATTGCACATCCATATGGCACTAGCCTTGGTGGCCATGAGATTCCTGCACAACACTACACCAGACTCAAACAGTATAAAATCAGTTTATGTAACCAAAATATTTGTACCCCCATAATATGCTGAAATAAATTTTTTAAAAAGTGGCTTCTTGAGATTAAGGGTTAATATGCTGTGAACATTGTTCACATGGCAACAAAGGATTTAGAATTTTACATATACTTGGTTGATAAAGCATTAGCAGTGTTTGAAAAAATTGACTCCAGTTTTGAAAGAAGTTCTACTGTGGGTAAAATGCTATCAAACAGCATCAGATGCTACAGAGGAAAATTTCATGAAAGGAAGAGTCAATCAATGTGACAAATTCATTGTTGTCTTATTTATAAAATTGCAACAGCCACCCCAACCTTCAGCAACCACCCCCTGGATCAGTCAGCAGCCATCTATATTGAAGTAAGACCCTCCACCAGCAAAAATATTGTAATTATCAATATT
>NW_012143190.1:4338782-4339881 GCF_000956105.1 Propithecus coquereli | reverse complement strand
TGCTAAGTGAAAGAAACAAGTTTGAAAAGACTACATATTGCTAAATTCCATTTATATAACACTGCAGAAAAGAAAAAAAAACTATAGAGATAGTAAACACATTAGTGGTTACTTGCGGCTTGGGAAAGACAAAGATAGAATAGATGAGGTACAGGGGATTTCTTTAGGTCAGTGAAAATATTCTGTATGATACTGTAATTGTGGATACATGGTACTATTTTTTCAAATTCTATAGTACATTATAACATAAAGAGTGAATAAACATGTATATAAATTTTAAACTATTTACTAGGTTGGGGATTGCAGGGAGTACTACCTATGAAATGATACAATTGTATTATAAATATATGAAATAACCTCACTTAAGGAAGGGTTGGGGGAGAGAGGGGACTGACCCAAATAATTTAAGAAATAAGTGGAGATGCTAAGTCTAAAGCTTAAAGGACCTGTATGTAAACACTATAGTTTAGTTGGTATAATTTTTTCCCATGGGGATATGAATTAACAATTCTAAAACCACTGTCTATGCATTTTGAGATGGATGATTAAGTAAATGGGGCCAACTTTTTCACTGTTAGGTTCTATGACAGTAAGTCGGAATGGAGAGATTGATGTATGTACTACTGGATGAGATTATGTGGTTCTGGGAACATTAGAAGGAATGTACGCTTAACATAGATGCATATGGGTGTGTAGAAATATTTATAGATATGTGTATATATGTGACTCAGCATATACACATATCATTTTGCTCAGTTAGCTGACAAAGTTTAAAATCAACATAATCCCCGTAGCAATGAGTACACACCATCCCCAGAACAATGTTTCCATTGCCCTTCTCCAAAAATAGAACTAGGGCTCCTTGAGGGAATGGAGGATACTCACTTGGTTGCAGAATAAATACAATTAGCCTGGAGCACCATGTAGTGACAGAAAGGAAGAAAATGCTAAACAAGAGCTCAACCAATCAAACATACGAACAACAAAAGCACACTTCAATGATCTGAATATTTCAAAATGAAACATGTGCCAACTAAAAGACCTTGCGCTGGCCAACACTAAAAAAATTTGAACAACAAAACAAATAAACTATTATAAA
>NW_012143190.1:4333765-4336287 GCF_000956105.1 Propithecus coquereli | reverse complement strand
AGCTTCTTTTATCTAGCTGGCATTCCAAACACAGGTACACCTGCTTCAGGAAGAAACCCTCAAGCTCTTGGGCATATCCTCCCCTTTCTTCTTCTTCTTTATCATACTCCCCATGACCCAGTCATCTGTTTGAGTGTCGGTAACTTCTTTTTCAAAAATAGGTGCCTATGCCTCACATTTCTCAGAAAACCCCATTTTCAGGCATCATTTGGTAGTGTATATGCAGGATGTCAATAAAACATTTTTGAAAGACATGACTTCTGTATATCAGAAGTCAATATTGTGGTATGGTAGTACCTGGGAACATAAATCATATTTAGGTATTTAGGAGAGTGCATTTTTTGTTTCTTTTGTTTTGTTTGTTTGGTTTTTGTTTGTTTGTTTGTACAGATTTTCTATCCTCAAGGTTTGAAAAGACAACTGTACCTTCAAGCCTTTGAGAAAATCTTGTGATAAGTTCTTTTCACTTTAAAGATTCCATGAGAAATTGTTTAAGGCCATGTATTCTGTGGATAATCACTTTGTGGAATTATATTAGCCAGTGACAATCCCAGAAGCCACAAAAAATGTGTAGTCTTGATGGCAGGCGGTCCGGTGTATAGAAAAAAAAAATGTTTGTAATGGTGGTTTAGGCCAATCCCTGGTTACAAAGACCTGAAAATGAAAGTTTTGACACCAGGTTACTGGTGATTTAGAATGAGCTATTTAGATTGTGTTGTGCACTGGTAAAGAAATACCGGTGAGTAATACTGAAGAACAATCATGGTACAACATATCCCCAACTCTCCAGGCAGTGATCTAAGAGATGGACATAGGCTGAATGATGACTCTGTATATGTGCTGGCTAAACAAAGAATGCCACAGCTGGGAGGACTGTCCATTCACACACACGCAACTTCCTGTTCACAGGCCACAGTATTATGGTGGGTGGCACCAGGTTGGCACTCACAAGCTTACAGAGCCATGGAACTACAGACTACATTCCTATGTGTATACATAAAGTCAAGATTCTTGTTTTTGTCGTCCGTAAAACTTAGGATATATTCTCCATACCACATTCGTAGTTTCAGTGAGAAAAGGAGCTTCTGCAGCCTGGAGACCTCGAGTAAGACATACAACTGATCTGGACCACATTTATCACTTTTGAGATCAGGAAAGCAGATATTTAGGTGTTGTTGTTTTGGGCATTTGCAATTAAAGAAACCTTCTCTACCCTCCATGATCATACTTTCCTCCTTGAGACAGGATAGGCCCATTTAAATTCCTCATCTTAAAACATGGAGGGTTATTCAGTTCATTTAATATTAACTAGAGTTCCTATAATGCTAAATGACTTGTCAATCTCCTTTTCCTGTTTATAGCAATGCATGCATTATAATCTATCATGATGTATACTGTGAATATTATCCTTTACCAAACTCTTCACCAGAAAAGATTTAGTGGCAGGCCATAAACAGCCATATGTAAATGTGGACGAGAAGGGACCCATCTCAAAGTGGTATGTGAGAATTCATGAGGTCTTAGTGCTCAGGGGTAAGAGAGAACAGGTGGTAGACACAAAACTTTACTAACATTATTTCACAGGCACAGGGGACACAGTGCTAAGCACAATGTCCCCAAACATGACTCTCTGGTAGCCTGGAGGGTAAGATTTGCCACAACCTACTAAAGCACTTCAGACCAGATAACACTGAGGCTGGCCTGGCCATTAAAATTCTAAGAAAGATGTAATTGCAAGCATGCCAAAGTCTTAGAAGTCATCATGAAGCAAGAACCCACTATGTTGTCTTCACACTGTAGTCTGAATAGAGTATGATGTCCAGTGGATGCAAGGACCATATATTTGAGACCAAGACTTGCTGCTAACTTAATTAGCCTCCCTGGAGTCTAAAACTCTAGGTTCAATCTCAGTCAACATCCTTAATCATGAACTATAATGAATTTCTTCTTCACCATATATATTCATCAGGGAACACTAAAGGCCATGCAAACTTCCATGTGCCCAAAAGTAGAGCTGGTAGTGTAGCACATGGACAGAGAAAAATATTTTATGGAGATCATAATACATCCATTTTTGTAGTTACTGATCAAAACATGATTTGTATGATCACCATCCACATGATTAAAAAGATGAAAGAAAAGGAAGAAAAATATATACAATAGTTATAGATTTAAGAATTTAATTTAGATTACAGCTTATAGGGAGTAATGCTCATTTTTCTAAGATTAGGGCAGAAATTCACAAAATACAGCTTTTTCTTTGTCTTCAGATATCTACCAGTCCAGTACTCACTGTCATTAACTCTTTGCCATTTCTATATTCCTATTCAATAGACTTCTTGAAACATAGCTTATAAAATTACATTTCCATGCATCAAATAGGAATTCTGATAGTCTTTTAACAACTCTAATATTTCCAATAGATAGTTAGAAGGCAAATGTAGTTCATCAAATTATATGAAATAATATCTAAATATGTTTCCTCAATAATAGACCAGAAGACAGAAGATGAGCTGCAATGA
>NW_012143190.1:4332185-4333715 GCF_000956105.1 Propithecus coquereli | reverse complement strand
AATATATCATGAATAGAAGAGAATAGACAAATTTTCCATGCTGAAGAATTCCAAATATTCTTTTGTAGATACTCTGACCATAAAGAGGTGGAGAAAGACTCTCCACTTCTTAAGTATGTGCTGTGCATAGTGACTTCTTTTCAAAAAGTACAACATTGATAGAGAAAAAAAGAGTAATTTTTACAGTGGATAAATCCGATAAAAACTACTTCAGGTGATAAAAGTAACAACAGTTATAAATCATATTTATAGGGCTTAATAATATCTGACTTTGATGCAATGTAATGAGAATCATTATCTCCCTGTGATCTTCCTCCCCCAAACCCATAACTCCTGTCTAATTATGAAAAATCATGATACAAATCCTACATGAGGAATGTTAATATCATCAGAAACAAGTCTGAGAAACTGTCACAGCGAAAAGGAACCTAAGGAGACATGCTATCTAAATATTATGTGGGGCTGGGCATGGTGGCCTCTAGCACTTTGGGAGGCAAAGATGGGAGAATTGTGTGAGCCCAGGAGTTTAAGACCAGTCTGGGCAACACAGAGACCTCGTTTCTACAAATAAAAACATTTAAAAATTAGGCAGGCATAGTGGCATGTGTCTGTAGTCCTAGCTAGCAGTTCAAGAGGCTAAGGCAAGAGTATTGCTTGAGCCCAGGAGTTCCAGGTTGCAGTGAGCTATGATTGTGCCATAACATGCCACCCTGGGTGACAGAGCTGGACTCTGTCACTAATAAATAAATATTTAAATAAATAAGATGTGGTATCCTGGACGGGATTCAGGAACCGAGAATGGAAATCGAGAGAAAACTAAGGGAACCTGAAAACAGTGTGGTTGCTACTGAACAATTATGTATAATACTGATTCATAAATTATCATTAATGTGTCACACTATTATAAGAGGTTCATAATAAGAGAAACTATATGTAGGCATATGAAAAGTCTCTTCACCAACTTAGCAACTGTTATATATTAATAAATTTAAAACTATTCTGAAATAAAACTGGTTTATTTAATTACTGTGAAACTTAATAAATGGAAATGCGCTCTTAGTGCATCATCCCAATTTCCTACTCTTCTTTGCTTGATGAATGTTACTATTATTTTGAATTCTCTATTTGCCATTCCCTTAATTTTCATTATTTTCTCTATAAGTTTGTATTTCTAAATAATATATTGTTCTGTTTTTCTCATCATCTTCAATCTTAGATGGAAGTGTCAATATTAATCCATATTCATAGTCTAATCATGAGAAATCATCAAACAAATCCACATTATGGGACATTCTATGAAATACCTGACTGGCACCTTTTGAAAAGGTCAAGGTCATGAAAACTAAGTAAAGACTGAGAAACTGCTTCAGATTGGAGAAGACCTGAGCTAGCAGGTAGACCCTAAGATGGTACCCAGTGACCCCCACCTCTTGGTGTATACAACCTTGGATACTAATCCTTTCCCTGTGAGTGTGGACAGAAATTGTGTCACTGCGAAGGTGATGGGATGTCATTCGGGTGATTATGTTA
>NW_012143190.1:4317409-4327998 GCF_000956105.1 Propithecus coquereli | reverse complement strand
AAAAAAAAAAGAAAGTAAAAAAAAAAAATGATTCAGAAGAGATTGACTTGAATTAGATAAATTTTAGGGAATATCTTTGTTAATATATTTTGCTTATAATTTCCATCTCATGTAATCATCATAGTAATATAAGACAAATATCCACATTTATATAAATTTTTATGAAGAGAGTTTTTTCAATAATTATAAGATTAAAATCTAGGTGATAAGAAATATTTGTGTCATAGTTTGTCAGTTGTTTTATTCATTCACGGTGACAGAAAATAATGATGGTAACTTATTATTGATGCACATGATAAATCTTGCAATTATTTTGATAATGGTGTCAGTATTAGCACTAACTTAGTTGTTAGTATGGACCTGGTGTTAGTCTCTTCATTCTATGTAATATTATTTTATTCAATCATTACAACATATAAAATAGGTAGACTCTATTGCCACTCCTATGGTCCAGTTCTGAAACTGAGCTAAAGCTCTATAAGAAAGGAATATGAAAACCTTGAGTTTGACTCAGTCTGTTTCTGGAGTCCTTGCTCGCATCAACTGTGCTATTAATAGAATATCTTTTATGCACGGAAGATAATTTCTAGGTTTGGTTTAAGAAATTTTACCCTACTCCATGGTCATGAAATTATTTTCCTATATTATATTCTAAATGCCGTATTCAATTGTTTTTACATTTAGGTCTCTGACCCATGTGGAACTGATTTTTTATGTAATGTGAGGTAAAGGGCAGATTTTATTTATCCCCCTGTGGATACACAATTTCCTAAAACATTTATTGAAAAATACATCTTTTCTTCATTGATCTTTCTTATATATGTATTTGCTTATATACGCATGTGTCTCTTTTTTGAGCTCTCTTTCCTTTTTTTCCCCTCATTGGTTTATTTCCCTACTTTTGTGCAAATACACATTTTCTTAGTTACACATTGATACAAATACATGTTGACACAGGGGAGTGGTATTACGAGATCAGTGCTTCGGGAAAGTTAAAATAAAACATTCCCTCTCTAGTAGGCAAAATCTAGGCGTCCTCTTTCCTGCTAAGGCCCCTTTCCACTTCATCAGAGGAATGGGTCTTATAGCTCAGATTTCTGAGATTATGGTGACGTGAAATGTTATTTTTTCATCTTCATTCACATTCTTCACATTTCCTCCAAGCCTTTTGAAACTGTGCATCTTAAATGCAGGCATATCATGGTTGATTCTTTTCTCCTATAGTTACAGGGTGGACACCAGAAGCTGTTCACATCTCAGTGGCCTTTGTGTATGGATAGGACGGTTGATGGGAGGAGAAGGACAAGTTGTGTGGAAGTATTTACTTATGACAGCCACAAGCTGAGACAGAGGGAGAAGCAGGCAAAAAGAGAAAGTCAGGCCACATCCCTCTCCTTATCTCCTCTGCCCTGTGGCGGGAGCCGGCTTAGGAGAGGCTCCAAGGGTTCCTTTCAGGGCAAGAAGAAGTGCGCAATACAATCCTCCTTCTCCCTCCCATGCTGCCGCTGCTGAGCTCTGTCCTCATCAACAAAACTCAGTCAGATAAAACTGAAAACAAGTTTTCATCAAAGGCACCTATCTCAAAAATCCTGATGTGTATTTGAAGGCTCTGGTTTGTGTAAGACTAAATCACACAGTGTTGTAACAACAGTCTGCCCACTTCCCGTTGCTGGGAAAGGCTTGTGGGAAAATGCAGTCTGAGTCACGAAGAATTGAAGAACGGCATTAACAGGGAACATTCATCTCCAGACACCTTTAGGAAGATTCCGAAGCCCAGTGTGTAGGGTGTATGTGGGGGGAGAGTCTAAGATCTGAGCTAACACACATTTAAGTTGGGCCATATTTTGTTTAGATTCAACAGATGTAAGAGAAACTGGTGTCCAAAAATCCACAAGCTTAGTGGAGGGGAAGAGGCCAGCAAGGAAAAGGTGATTAGAGGTCCCCTCTTGTAATACCTGCCACCCAGACTCCTCCCTATGCAATGGAAGTCAAGGTGTTGGTTGGCAGCTCCCTACTGCATGCCAACAGCAGTACTCATGCTCCACAAAGCCCCCTCCAAATACTAAAGTCAGAAGTGAGTATCCTTTCCCGCCTCTTAGTTCATCTTTGACAGCTGTATACTGAGAAGAGAATCTACAGTTAAAACCCCAGATAGCTCATATTTTGAGAAAACTCAATTATATATGGCTTGTACAAGGTATTATGGTCAAATGTCAAGTCTATCCAAGTGCTTTCACCCTAAGCCTTTCCTTAACCCAGGGGACCTCTAGTGATTAGAGGTGTGGACTGAGGAATTCAGCTCACAGAGAGCCTCTGACCTTAATCACATATGGAAGCAGAGATGGCTGCCTGAGTTGTTGTTAGCATCCTGTGTCTAAGGGCATCTTCATAAGGGTACAGGAACCACCAAACTTTTACCTCACCTTTTCTCAAACTACTTTTTTATTCCACATCTTAAATTACCAATGTTCAGAATTTGTCTTTTCTCACCACATTTCAATCAGGTACCCTTATATTTTGCCCCATTCCATCACAAATCAAATATGTATTGTAAATAAAAGAGACCATTGACTCCAAATGCACTTCTCTTTTATGTAACACAAAGAAAAAAACAAGAACAAAGTTAATTATTAATGACACACTTCCAAGATGCCATAGGTTCAAGGATATTAAAATGTGGAAAATGTGCACGTTAAAAATAATAAGTATTTTTGAATAAGGCCAGACTTTGGTGAAAGTAGAAATTGGAAATACATTTATGTGAATTAATCCTGATAAGGGTAAAAACTGCTGATTAGAAACCATATGTAATGTATGGATATATGGGGATAAAATGGCAAATCACTTTCCTGAGACCAAGCCAAACTTTTCTATCCCCTGGAGATCTCCTGTTTTGCAAAGAAGTTTGTGCAGGCTCCAAGAACACTCCTCTTAAACAAGAGAGAGATAAGGTCAGGAGTGATCTCTGGTTTTTTTTTCAATTCTGGAACAGAAACCACTGAGTAAAAACTGGAAAATGAAGGTCACCAAGTATAGAGGGCCTGTATGTCTATGGATCAGGGCATCCTCCAGGCTACATGCCAACCTGCATGCAACAAGTACATGTGGAGAGGAGAACACAAGTCCTGAGCATATGATTTCATGTAAATGCATGTGACCCTTATTTCCACAGTGATGGGACATAAGGATCCTTGAGCTCATATGCAGTGAAGGGCTAGCAAGGAAAGGAAGTGGATGAACAATGCTCTTCCCTGACCTCTCTTCCACCTCCCCCTATCCCTGCCCCAGTGAGCCTCAGGAAGAGCACAGAGGTTCAACAAATCCCAGAGGGCTGATCTGATTTTTCTCCTCTGACTCCTTGGAGGCTGTCGTGAGGTCTATTTTGGGGAAAAATGGACCTATCATGTATGGGCCTTTATGCTACATTCCTGCAGGTAAACTAAATTCCAAGCATGAGTCATTATATATCCCAGTAATGTGCAAATCCCTACAGCCCAGTCCTGCCGCCCCAACCTGATGAGGGACTGGGGTCTGGATGCCCGGAATGAGGACCCAGGCAAAGAGGGAGCACAGCATAAGTGTTGAGAGCAGACACACTCCTTGTCTGATTCTTGTCTGCCTTCTCTTCTATATCCAGTGTCATTCTGGACCTAGCTTTAGAGACTGGTAGCCACACTTCCTAGGACTACCTGGTTGGGAGAGTGGAACCTTACTTATGTCATATGGAGCCTTATGTGTGTCTCTGCTTCTGTGTCCAGGACATCACAGGTGAGCACCATAGGCTCAGAAGGGACTCTGGGCAAGTGTGCACTGAAGGGGAAAGGGACATGCCTCCTCCTGTCAAACTCCTAAGCTACAAGTGTTCTTGTTTTCCATGACAGACAATGATGGTGTGTGTAAAAGAGATTCCATGCAGAGTCACAGGAGCCCCCATGAACACCAAGTAGACACTGGGAAAGCCTGCTCATCAGAGCGGCTTGCAAACATTTCTCCACACCCCCGCCTCCCTCCACTTGCCTTAACCCAGCTTCCTTTCCAACCATGGGAAAATATAACAACAGGATTATGAATCTATAACAGATTTCCCTGGCAGAGCCCATTCCACAGCACGACTTCAGCCCCCATGGCAGCCCCTAGACAGAGAGGGATTATGGAGATCAGCGACTGGGCACGAAGGGCTCGGCTGGCAGGAGAGGGTCTCAGCTTTCAGAGATCAGATACCTCAGGCACAGTTGTTCTCTTCAGAAATCCTCTAGTCTATCTTCTGCCCTCTTTCCTTTACCGTACATCTGCCAAACCTGTTTCTTTTTCATGTATAAAGCCACATATTGTTAGGATTTCTTGTTTAACTCTGCATCTTTGAGGCACCTCCAGAACTGTCTCATAAAAGCTCCAAGTTGCACGTGAAGAGGTTGTATATGGGCAGAAAAGGAAAACGTCTGAGTTTACCCTGACAAGTGTTTTCAAAAGGTCAAAACACAGATCTTGACAAACTATGAGCTCAGACAAAGGGAGGAGCAGGTAGGAAGAGAAAATTAAGCCTACCACACCCAACATCCACAACATCTTTGTGCAGGGAGCCAAGGTCAGGGTGCAGGCATAAAGAAGTTGTCACAGAGAACTAAGAAAAAAAATCTCCATATGGTCTGTCCCAGCCTGGAGAGCTACAGGCATGCCTCTAAACCACCTCAAAATGCCCCAAGCTGGATGTCACCAACTCTGTGTTCAGCAACACAGTGTGCACAGAGACACATGAACACCAGCCCTATTCGAAGGCTCAAAGTAAAAAAAAAAAAAAATTCTGCCTCTGGTTTTTGAACATTCTTCTATGTAATACTTCAACATGCATAGCATCTTGTCCCTACACTAGAGCCAAAAAACACTTCAAGGAAAAAGCATCCTGGAATAAGGATGGGAACCAGCTCGTAATTTAGGGGTCAGAAGAGCTCCTGATAAGGAACAGATGTCTGTCCACATCTGGAAATTTCCTCACCACCTACAACATTGGTTCCCTCAATTCATATCTATCAGAATATAGTTTTCCACTCCTTATATACTTTCTATTTATTTATTTTTAAATTGTCAGATAAAATTTTATGTATTTATTATGTACAACATGATTTTTTATTTTTTTTAATTCAGGATATTATGGGGGTATGAACATTTTGGTTACATGGTATGTGTTTGCCTAGCCCAAGCCACGGCTACAAGGGTGTCCTTCCCCCATACAGTGTGTTCCGCTTCCATTAGTTGTGGGTTAGCCCCCCTGACCTGACTGGCACCCGGTGAGTATTACTATCACGTGAACACCTTAGTGTTGGTCAGTTAGTATCCATTTGATGGTGAGTACATGTGGTGCATGTTTTTCGATCCTTGTGATACCTCACTTTGAAGGATGGGCTCAATCTCTATCCAGGATAATATAAGAGGTGCTAAATCACCATTGCTTTTTCCAGTTGAGTAGTATTCCATAGTATACATATATCACACTTCATTAATCCACTAATGTATTGATGAGCATTTGCGTTGTTTCCACATCTTTGCAATTGTAAATTGTGCTGCTATAAACATTCTAGTGCAGATGTCTTTATTATAGAATGTCTTTTTTCCTCTGGATAGATGCCTAGTAGTGGGATTGCTGGATCAAATGGTATTTCAATTTTTATCTCTTTGAGGAATATCCAAATTATTTTCCACAGGGGTTGTACTAATTTGCAGTCCCACAAGCAATGTAAGAGGGTTCCAATCTCTCCACAGCCATGATAGCATTTGTTGTTTGGAGACTTTTTGATAAGGGCCATTCTCACTGGAGTTAGGTGATATCTCATTGTAGTTTTGATTTGCATTTCCCTAATGATTAGAGATGTTGTGCACTTTTTTTTATATGTTTCCTGGTCTGGTCTTTCTTCTTTTGAAAAGTTTCTGTTCATGTCCTTTGCCCATTTATTGATGGGGTTGTTTGATTTTTTTTCTTGCTGATTTTCTTAAGTTTCATATAGATTCTTCTTATCAGCCCTTTATTGAATATTTAGAAAGCAAACATTTTCTCCCATTCTGTAGGTTGTCTATTCGCTCTAATGATAGCTTCCTTGGCTATGTAGAAGCTTTTTCATTTGATCAGGTCTCACTTATTTATTTTTGTTGCTGCTGTGATTGCTTTAGGGGTCTTCATAAATTCTTTTCCTAGGCTAATGTCTAAAAGAGTCTTCCCAACATTTTCCTTGAGAATTCTTAAGGTTTCACACCTTAGGTTTAAGTCTGTTATCCATCGTGAGCTGATTTTTGTGAGAGGTGGGGATCTATTTTCAATCTTCTGCATGTGGATATCCAGTTTTCCCCGCACCACTTATTGAGCAGAGATTCTTTTCCCCATTTTATATTTTTGTCTGCTTTGTGAAAGATTAAATGACAATATGAGAATGGTTTTATATCTGGGATCTCCATCGTATTCCTAAGGTCTACATCTCTGTTCTTATGTCAGTACTGTGCTGTTTTAGTTACTATAGCCTTGCAGTAAAGTTTGAAGTCTGGCAGAATGACGACTCCAAATTTGTTCTCAATATTGGTAAAATGTTGATACTACCTAAAGTGATCTACAGAATTAATTCAATCCCTATCAAAATACCACCATCATTCTTTACAAATTTAGGAAAAATAATTCCATGCTTCGTCTGGAACCAGAGACAACCTCGTACAGCCAAAGCAGCCTTAAGGAAAAAGTACAACATGATGTTTTGAAGTATGTAAACATTGTGGGATGGCTAAATCTAGTTAATCACTATATGTGTTAACTCATATGTGTTAACACACACTATATGTGTGTAGTCATCATCTCTGTGGCAAGAACAAATTGATTCTCTTGGCATTTTTTAAAAATTCAATATATGGTCATTAACTCTGGTCACTATGTTGTACAATAGATCTCTTGAACTTATTCCTCCTGTTAGGTAGGGATGAGAATATGCAGGTGGCAGGCAGGTGGTTAGAAATGTAGGTGTCAGGGCAGGCAATAGGGGATGTGGTCAAGGGCTGAGGGTCAGGACCAATAAAAACAGAGAATAGAAACCACAAAAGCGATAACTTCAGGTCAGGGACTTTTCCTAACCAGGAACATGAACAGAAGCTAGGAGCTTATAACCAAAGGTAATCTTTACCTCAGGAACATAGTAAAACTTACACTCCCTGGAATCATGACAGTTCTAGAGCCATCCATACAAGGACAGAAAATGTGAGGGTACATGATTCTGGGAATCTCCACCTACTTCCCTGAAAATACATGAATATTCTATCCCCAGCTTAACATATTATTAGGGAATAGCATAAAGGAAAGACCCTAACCCTCAGATGACACTGTTCCTTATTGGAGCAGTCCACTCTCTACTGACATTGAGAGTGTACTATACTTTCTATATTCTGTCTTTAAACTCAGGGTCACCTTCACTCACAGGGAGTAACCTGTTTCTCTCTCTGGGAACTTAATTTTTGCTTTACAACTAAAGCTACTTGTGTGGAAGTGCTTCGTGTCTTTCATCACTCTGTCCCACCAGCCCTGCTTGCAATTCCTACAAGCAAGGAGGCAAAGAGCCATGACAACTCACCCTAACCACACCTGACACTCCTATCTAACTGTAATTTTGTATCCATCATCTTTTACCAGCATCTCCCCAACTCCCCTGCCAACTACCCAGTCTCTGGAAACTTCCATTCTACTCTCTACTTATATGAGATTATGTTCACTACAGATCCTCACAGACCTATTGAAAGCAATGCTTGCCAAGTACACGTGGACAGGAGGCTAGTGGTCTGAGCATAGTCCCCCGGCCAGCCTGACTTGTTTTTCCTCTATAGTGATGGGAAAGAAATTGAAGGGATGAGCCCAGGGAGGAGAGAGGAAGCCAAGCAGCACCCTCCCCACTTCTCTCCTCTCAGTTTATCCCTGGAGAGTGCAAACAACAGGAAACACATAAGCAAAGTAGGTCCTCCAGTAAGACCCTCGAGCAACACCATGGCCAACACAAGAGGCTACTAGTTCTCTCTTTCCCCTCTCAATTACCTGCCTATGGCTCTGTCCTCAGGAAATGACTCTATAGAATTATGAGTTTTGTTTCTATAGAAAGCCCAGTTTCAAAGGATCTGAGCACTCTTGGGACAAATAACAAATATGTCTCAGCACCCCTATCCCCCTCACACATGAAGCTTCTGGGGTTCAGAGACCCAGAATGATAAATGCAGAAAACCAGAGCACCTGGTTGTAGCTGAGAAGTAAGCGGTCCAGTAGAGGCTCTATTCTTTCTTTCTTTCTTTTTTATTTTTGAGACAGAGTCTCACTGTGTTGCCCGGGCTAGAGTGCCGTGGTGTCATTCTAGCTTACAGCAACCTCAAACTCCCGGGCTCAAGCAATCCTTCTGCCTCAGCCTCCCAGGTAGCTGGGACTACAGGCATGCGCCACCATGCCCGGCTAATTTTTTCTATATATTTTTAGTTGTCCAATTAATTTCTTTCTATTTTTAGTAGAGACGGGGTCTCGCTCTTGCTCAGGCTGGTTTTGAACTCCTGAGCTCAAACAATCCGCCGGCCTCGGCCTCCCAGAGAGCTAGGATTACAGGCGTGAGCCACCGCACCCAGCCTATTCTTTCTTAATCAGTGCTTAGAAAATATGTTGGCTGCATCAGACTCTTAACTCTTCACTTTTTAACCCATATGTTGAATTGCTATCAAAGATTTTGCTGTTCCCTTCCAGGGACTTGGGTATTCATCCAAATCTCAGTGTGACTGTAACACTTTGCGTCTCTCCCAATAATAGTTACCCTGGTGACTGTGCTTTAGAGAGGCTCTGAGAAGGCCTGTGAGGAATGACATCCCTGGTTTGGGCACCAATGAACTAGTTAGAAACTACAGGCCAACATAAGACAACCCCCCATGGATATGGATGGATAGTTGCATTAGATTTCTGTTGCTGTCACATACATCCTCGAATTTCAGTGCCTTCATTAAAAAAAAAAAAGGTTATTTGACACACAAGTGATGATATAATGTGGGCACAGTGGCTCTTGCTCAGCAAATGTTCAGGTCTACGCTTTCCCAGCTTACCTCCCAATGCTGGGGCCATGTCATGTGCTCTGACCAATGAACCATGAACAGAAATTACATGTGCCACTTCCCGATGCAATCAGTCAAGGTCCAGCATACTGCCTTCAACTCTCCCCCTTTCTCAGGAGGCCTTGGATGCTCAGAATCCCAGAGAAAGTGGCTACAATGTATGAGAGGTGTGACTGATCCCCCATTAAATAAGAGCACATCTCAACCAAGCCTTGGAGAGCTGTGATTTTTATTTGATTCTTCCTTAAGTTTTTATTCACCCATAGATGGGCTAGAAAATATAGCAGAACCACCAGGTAAGCTTGGGAAAACAGATCGCTGGGTCTTACCCCTGGCTTTTCTGAGTTGGTCTGAGGTTGAGGTCCAGTAGCCTGTTTTAACCCCAGGTTTAGCTCCTGGTCAATGCCCATTCTCCTTTTCCCTCTAGTTTCTAACTAGTTCTTTGGTGATCAAACCAGGAATGCCATTTCTCGTGGGCCTCCCCAGAGACTCTCTGAAGCACAGTCACTGGGGGAGGGGTAGCAGGTATGGGAGGGTGATAGGTGTTGCAGCCACACTGATCTTTGGCCAAGGAGCCTCTCTACACAGGATGACAAGGCAGCACAGAGCAAGATCAGGGGGATGTGTTGACGAGGAGAGGAGGTTCTCTGAGCAACATGCCAAAAGGTTCCACTGTGCACTAAGCACCAAATGGGGTAAACAGGCACCATGGAACTTCTAGAGAAAGGAGAAGTGCCTTAATACCACACATCCCTCTGAGCCATTTGTTACCAGCTTATAGCAATGCTGGCCTGGCCAACAACAATTCTCAGAAAAGAGCCATTTAAAACATGCATGTATGCATTAGACCCACACTTGAAGCCATATCTCGAGGTCATATTCCCACTCTATGGCAAGAAAGAGATTCTGAGGATTAGAGGCCTGAAAGGAGGAATGTGGCTGACCAGGCATACAGCTCATATTTCTGCATCCGGGATTGTTAGTTCTCTCTACTCAGACTTTAAAAAGCCTCCTTTACCCTGCATAGTCTCATATAAAATTCCTGGCACAGGCTCATCAGAAAAATTAAGCAGAAATCCTGCAAACCATCCGGGCTTCTTCTCTACTGGACATTTGCAATGTGGACTCCTTAGCTCATTCCAAACCATCAGACCTTAGTATTAGATGTAGGCAGAACTGTTGAGAGCAGAGGAGCAGCACATTTCATGCTGCAAAATAGTCTCCCATTGCTGCAGTGACAGTTCATTAAATGGCTGCTCCGAACCAAGGGGCACAGAGAAATATGACAGATAAAGATGCAGACAAAACACTTCTTTTGGATGGAAATCAGGGACTGGAAATGCACTTGAGATGAAATATCGCTGATTATTTCTCAGATCTGAGAAAAAGTACCTAAGATTCAGTTTCCTTTATTTAAACAACTAGAAAACCAGCATCTATATCAAATTGATTCATACCAATTTCAGCCTTATATTTATTCTAATTATTTA
>NW_012143190.1:4315197-4316827 GCF_000956105.1 Propithecus coquereli | reverse complement strand
GTAGTAAAAGAGGAAAGAATTTGACTATTGTAGATACTACATATAAGTGAGATCATAGACTATTTGTCTTTCTGTGTTAGGCTTATTCCCCTTAACATAATATCCTGCAGGTCCATTTATGTTTTTGCTAATTACATAATTTCCTCCTTTTCCAAGGCTGACTAGTATTCCTTTGTGTACATATATCAGATTTCCTAAATCCATTCATGTGAGGATGGTCCCTTAGGTTGATTTGATATATTGGATACTATGAATAATGTTGCAATGAACATGGGAGTGCAGATATCTCTTCGACACACTGACTTTATAATATTTCCTTTAAATATATACCCATTAGTGGGATTGCACAATCATATGGTAGTTCTCTTTTTAATGTTTTGAGGAACCTTCATACTATTTTCCATAATGGCTGTACTTACTTATGTTCCCATCAACAGTGTGGAAGGATTCCCCATTCTCCACACTCTAATCAACCTTATTTTTCATTTTTTTGATAATGGCTATCTTAATATGTATGAAGTGATATCTCATCATGGTTTTAATTTGCATTTCCCTGATGGTTAGTGATGTTGAGCATTTTTTCATATACCCATTTGTTATTTCCATGTCTTATTTTTGAAATATATCCCTTGAGGTCCTTTGCCCATTTTTTATTTGAGTTATTTTTTTCTTGAGTTGCTCATATATTGTGGACAGTGAGCCCTTATCAACTGTATGGTTTGCAAATATATTTTTCTTTATCTGTAGTTTGTTTCTTCACTCTGTGAATTATTTTCTTTGTTGTGCAAAAGCTTTTTAGTTTGATGCAATTGTATTTCTCTATTTTTGCTTTTGTTGCCTGTGCTTTTGGGGTCAAATCCAAAATTTCATTGCAGAGACCAATGTCAAGGAGCTTTTTCCATATTTTCTTTAAGTAGTTTTACAGTTTCAGGTCTTACATTATATCTCTAGTTTATTTTGAGTTGAATTTTGTACATGGTGTGAGACAGGGTCTAATTTTATTTTGCTGAATGTGTGTAGTTTCCCCAACACTGTTTATCGAAGAGCCTATCTTTTTTCCAATATCATGCGTTTTTGATACCTTTGTCAAAAATTAATTGGCCATAAAAGCCTGGGTTCACTTCTGGGCTCTCTATTCCTTTCGATTGGTGAGCGTGTCTGCTTTTATGCCGGGAACATACACACTGTTTTGATTACTAAAGCTTTCTAATATATTTTGAAATAAATTGATGCCTCCAGCTTTGTTCCTTTTTTCAAGATTGCTTTGGCTATTGTAAGTCATTTGTGGGTCCATACAAATTTTAGGTTTTTTCCTTTTTTACGAAAACTCACATTGAAATTTTTTTTTATTCATTCATTTTTTATTTTTTTTTATTTCAGCAAATTATGGGTGTACAGGTGTTTAGGTTACGTGTGTTCACCTTGGTTCCCCTCCCCACAAGTCCGTGTTTCAAATATGTCCATCCTTCGGGTAGTGCGCATTGCACTCCTTGTGTGTACAAATACCCGTCCCCTCCTCCCTCCTCCAACCTCCTCCCGCCGCCCTCCCCATGGTACAGATGTTTAGGTTACGTGTGTTGCCCTTAGTTCCCCACCCCCAAGTCCGTGTTTCAGGTATGTCCATCCTTCG
>NW_012143190.1:4303094-4311727 GCF_000956105.1 Propithecus coquereli | reverse complement strand
AAAACTGGATAGCTACATGCAGAAGACTGAAACTAGACCCCTACCTCTCACCTCTCACAAAAATCAATTCAAGGTGGATAACAGACTTAAACCTAAGGTACATTGAAATTTTGATAGGGGCTGGGCACAATGGTTCATGTCTTGTAGTTCTAGCACTCTGGTAGGCTGATGTAGGAGGATCGCTTGAGATCAGGAGTTTGAGACCAGCCTGAGCAAGAGCAAGATCCTGTCCCTACTAAAAATAGAAAAAAATTAGCTAGGTGTGGTGGTGCAGGCCTGTAATCCCAGCTACTTGGGAGGCTGAGGCAGGAGAATCGCTTGCGCCCAGGAGTTTGAGGCTGATGTGGGCTGGAGTTAGGCTTATGCCATGGCACTCTAGCCTGGGCAACAGAACAAGACTCTGTCTGAAAAAAAGACAAGAAATGAAAGAAGGAAAGAAAGAAAAGAAAAAAAGGAAGAAATTTTGATAGGGATTGGATTGAACGTGCAGATCGCTTTGGGTAGTATGGGCATGCCATTTCTTAAGCCATTGACTCTTAGCTCTTAGGGTAGCACACTTGTCTAAAATAGGGACCCCTCCAGCCTCTTGAAATCTCAGAAGCCTGTCCTTATATCTCAGCAGTAAGTTTGTGGATGCCACCAAATGATGGACAAGTCAAAATGGGGTGATTTACAGAGGTGTGCAGGCAAAAGAATAACAAGGAAGCATTTCTCTGCTGCTCTCACACATTCTTCTTGAACTATGAAGGGGGCACAGACTCCATGAAGATCCCCAATGTTCTTCACATGCCACCGGACTCCCACAAAATTCCTCCCAGCACCATGGGGTGCCTTCTAAGATACCCTATTTTTCCCCAACCTCTTGCTCAAACCCCTTGAGGATGCTTGACACCAAATTTATTCTCAGCATTTAAGAAAGTGCATATTCTCAGAGGACTTCCTCATGTTAAATAAAACTATGGTGCTCTTGGCAAAGCTCCTCTTAAGCACAGACATGCTTGCTTGATTCTTCCCAAACCCTTCCCAGGGGGTTGTCACCTTGAGCTGTTCTTAGGGACCAGGACCAATGAACTTCAAAATGTTTCCACCATGAGACTTGGGTTATAAATGTCTGAGCATGCTGATTTGGAGGGGGCTGCATCAGTGCACAGTGTGTCCTCAGTAGCACAGCATGCTGTTCCCAACCCCCAGCTTTGAAAACATTTCCGAGATGTAATGGCCTGGCCAGGGAACAAGACTGACAGCCACTCTGTTCTTACAAACTCTCTAAAGACGACTTACCACCCCCGCTAATGCCTCACCACACACCTCACCGCAGCCACCTAGTTAATCATACGCCTTCGCACAGACACATTCCGCAGGGATCTCATCCCACGGCAGAGACCCAGCAGGTACGTGGGGACAAGACATTGAGCGAGCAAAGTGCGTAAATCTGGGCAGAATCACGTTTTCGCTTGTCTCCATGGTGACAGAAAAGAAGAAAACAGGCAATCAAGGATAATAAGCCCCGTGGGCAGCCAGTATCTCTGAGAGCAAATTAAGTCCCCATTTCTCTTCCTCTCCCCTCCCCACCCCCATCACCTCTTGGGAATGTAAACAAGCGTCAAGCCCCATCGAAGGGGGCCCTTCATGGCTCCATGGCAACTGTCTCATTTTCCTTCCTCCCTCCATCCTGCTGTTCCTCATGAGCCTGAATACACCACCTTTCTGCAAAAAAGCCTCCATTTCAAATAATCTGGTGACAATATGGCCACTTTACATCAACCAATCCCTGAGCATGACCAGAAGAGGCTTCTGTGGGCCCGCGACCTGGACAGGGAGGAATGCGGCAAAGATGGAGCACAGGCTGTACTGCAAAAACAGAACAACGCTGCTTGTTTTTTGTGTTATTTCCCCCCTTCTTTCCCTAATTATTTATACTGAAAAAAATTCAAACCCATAGAAAAGTTGATAGTAAAGTTAACCTCTATAATGCCCTCATCTAAATTCACCAATTGTTAATAATTTGACATATTAGTATCCATCCACCCATCCACCTACCTACCTACTATCTATCCTCACATATTTGTTTTGCTACTACATAACTATGATGATATTATCACAGCCAGGAAAAATCAATTCAATAATATTTAATATGCAACCCATGTTAAAATTTTCCCAATCCTAAATGTATTTTACAGCTTTTTTTTTTTTTTTTAAATCCAGAATCCAAGTAAGCTTCATGCATTGCGTTTGTTTGTTTTGTCTGTTTGGCCACTTTTAATCAATAAGGATCAATGTCCTACCCTTACCCAATGCACCCACATGCCTCTTTAAAGAATGACATTGTTTGTTTTTCAAGAGTCCAGGACAATTGTCTTATAGAATGTGCCACATTTTGAATTGTTTCCTAAGGATTAGGTCCAGGTTAAACATGTATAATTATGCTGTGCACTTTTTCCATCACATCAGGAGGCACATAATCTTAGGTTTCCACTTCATCAGTGATGCTGTATTTGATCACTACACCATTATATAGGTGCATGTTTCCCTCCAGGATGGATACATTATCTGTAGAGTGATGCTTTCAGACCACGTGAATATTCTGGTACCAAAGAACCTTTCACCAAATGGTTATAGCCTCAACAGATGATCTGACTTGAATCAGTTATTACATTGGGGTTTGTAAAATAATAATTTTCTACTTCCATTACTCTTTTGTAGTTATTACCTAGCAGTAGGAAAAAAGACCCCCTCTTTAACTCTGTGTATCTCAGTGTCTATTGTATATCTATCAATTTACATATCTATCTATCCATTCATCTATATTTTATTAAGGTAAAAATAACAAATAAACTGAATGTATTTAAAGTGTAAATTTTGATGAGGATTCACTTGTGTACATACCCTTGAAATCATCACTACAAACAGGATAACAAATATTTCCATAACCCTCTAAAATTTTGTGTCCCTTTGTAATCCCACTCCAAATCCCATTTACAGGCAGCCACTTATATACTTTCTTTCATTGTTGTTAAGTTTTCATTTTTTTGAAACTTATATACATAGAATACAATAGTATATATTTGTTTTGGGATAGCTTCTATACTCAGCATAATAATTTTGAGATTCATCCATAATGTCATGTGCATCAATAGTTTGTTCCTTTTTAATTCTGAGTAGTATTCCATTTCCTCTCTTTTTAAATTTCTAATTTGAATTAATTTTAAAATTACAGAAAAACTGTAAACCTAGTACACAGAGTTCCCATATACTCTTATCTTCCCTTAATGTTAACATTTTACACAACCATGGAACATTTATCAAAACTAACACATTAACATTGAGACAAAATATTAACTATAGTCTTTATTCAGACTTTATGAGATTTCCACTAAAATCCTACATTCTGTTCGGGGAGCCAGTCCTGGATGCCAGGCTACCTTTAATCAACATGTGACTTTAGTCTCCTTCAATCTTTGACAATTGCTCAGTCTTGCCTTTCTTTTTTCATGACATTTACAATTCTGAAGATTACTGGTCAGATATTTTATAGAATGTCCCTAAAGTTGGGTCTGTCTGATATTTTCTTATTACTAGACTAAGATTATGAATTTGGGGGAAGAATGACACAGAGGTGAAGTTCCCTTCACCTCACATAGAATCAGGGAGAGCATGATATGTACATGACCCATTACTGGTGATGTTAAGCTTGACCACTGGTTAAGGTTGTGTTTGCTGGGTTTCTCCTCTATGGAGTTACTGTTTTTCCCTTTCCATGCTGGCCAGCACCAAATTACTGAACCCACACTCACATGGAGGGGAATAAAGTTCTGCCTCCTGCATTGAATTTTAAGAATTATTTTGTAAAGAAGTTTTGTCCCTTATCTTCCATTTATTTATGTATGCAATCATTTTTATATGATTATGGACTCATGGGTATTTATTTTATTATTTGAGTTATAATCCAAAACTAACCTTAATTATTTTGTTGCTCAAATTGTTCCAGCTTTTTTTTTTTCTTTTGGCCATTGGGAGCTCTTTTGGACCTGTTTCTGTGTTCTTTTAACATGACTCCATCTTTTCTTTTTACTTTTTTACTTTCTGATACTAATAGATACTTCAAGATCACCCTATATTTTTTCTTGTCCTAGTCCTAGAATCAGCCATTGATTAAAGAAGTTCTGTCTCTTTTGTCAGAGAATCATGTTTGAAAACAGAAACCTTGGTCCTGTATGTGCTCATGGAAACTGGGGTGCAGCTGCCTCTAGTCCTCCTCAGTGGATAGGGTCAGAACATACAACATGTTCTCACTCTTCACTGAGTTTTACATAGGTGCCAGTTCCATGAAGCTCTTAGCTTTCCTTCATGAAACTCCATTCACTTGGTTATTTCACACCTTAAACCAGAGACCAACAAATTTTAATTTTCCCTTTAGACCTTAACCAGAGATAGTAGTATTCTATCTCAAAACTAAATCATCATGGTTATATGTAAGGTAGGCTAGGAAGTAAGTGGGATTGTGCAACTTACGTAGAGCCAAAACAGAGAGTCTGTGTTGTGGGGAAAGAAAAAATGATGGCCCATGAGAGACGAATGGTCAGGCAGTTCCCCTTGCTTCTCCAGACCCCTCCCTGCTCCCTACATCTGCTGGGAGCTGTGGAAACAGCACGGCTGCAATGAAGACCTGCTGCATGACATGTGAAGTATAGGCTGAGGGCTCCAGGAAACCATCCTGGCCCACCATGCCGTGCTCTGCCCTCTTAATCCTGAAGGAGATTCCTTATTTTCCCATATTATTCTCAGGAAACAAAAATGTGAAAAACTGGGGATGTGAATCCCAGTGTATATAGACAGAAAATATTTAGACCTTTCAATATGCATAGTGCAAAGCGTATCCTTGCCATTCCATGCATACCATTTAGTCCCTGAGGTTTGTGAGACTTGAAGGCCAGGAGAGAGGAGTGCTGACAACAGAGAACACAGGCAATGCTCCGGGATTCATTAGGCAATACTGTTTTCTTCACTCAGTTGTCCTGATGTTCAAATCTAATGCTTTTAGCCTGCACTTCTGAAATTGCATTTCAGAGCTGGCATCCTGGAATATCAGGGAGTTTGTTCACTTTATACTCACAATTTCACATCTCTATACAAAGTCTTAGAGCAAGAAGTTGGATGTCGATAAGAACACAGGCAAACAAAGCAAGACAGTTATGGGTATCAATGTGAACAAGCATATACGCAATAGAAAGGTCCCTAGAAATCATGAGTTTTGGGTGTTCATGAGAAAAGAAGGACCAAGATAGGTAGGGAAGAAAATAGAAAGAAAAACAACCTTACTTTCCATGCCCCCATACTGTGATCTATGAGAAAGGCACAGGCTGAAATGAAGAAGCCAAAGGAATGAAGTAGAATCTTTTGATTGAAGATGATCTCACCTGGCAGAATGGGATGCTGCCAAATGTCTACCCCCAGCATGTAGCCTTGCCTGGTTGGACATCATCACCTCCTATCCCCTGAGTGCCCAACCTACTTAGATTTTTCACTGGACACCACATCTCCCCAGATAGTTAAATTCCAGCTGTGGCTCAAACCCAATCACGTTGGGCAGCACGGCTTCCTCTCACACTCCTTGCTTCAGTCCAATCCACCCCCCTCCCGGGGGACTGGGCCCTGGGTGAGGACAGCAGCTGACCAGGCACAGCTCATGTTTCTGAGATCAGGAAAGCCATTCCTTAGGTGCTGCCATTCTGGCCATTTGGTCAACAGGAGCCCCTCTGGCTCTCTGAGCTCTTACCTCACCCCTGGTCAACTTTCACAGGATTTTCCATTCCCAGTCTTAAATAGATCATGGGCAGCTGTTCTTGTCATTTTATTCTACAAGTTGCTTAACCCCTTTCCAAGCTGAGTTCTCGTTGTTACTTTAGACACTATAAGAAACCGCAGTGTGGCGAATAGGAACACAGAGTCAGCTTCACAACCACCTGGGATTAAATCCTGATTTTGCTTATTAGCTGTGTGACATGGTGTAAATCATCTAACCTCTCTGTGCTATACATCATTTGTAAAGTGGGAAAATAATATTAATGATATCATAGGCTTCTGATGATGTTTAAATGAACTAATTGAACAAAGTCCTCAGAACAATGCCTTGAACCCCAGGAGGGTCATGGAAGTGTTGGCACCTATTAAGATCTCTGTGCTCACAAGTCTTTCCAAAATCCCAGCGTTGCCCAGGTATGAGACAAGTGAGACTTCAAGGTCTGATACTGCAGGTTATTCTATTAAGGTAAGGCCCAAATAGAGGCTAAACCCCAAATTCTGAAGATCAGAAGATGCCAATCAAAAGAGATAGAAATTTTTTACAGGGCTTGCCAATATGAGGACAAGCGTATACTTTAAAGGTTCTCATTTTCCTGTAAGATCTCACTAATAATCAAATGAAACCACAGGATGATTATATTTAGTCCTATAAATCATGCATTGTTAGGGTGTGGTTGATATTTCCTTCACTCAAAAACCCCAAGTCCAGCTCCAAATCCCAGCTCCTAAGAATAACCGTGGTGGCAAAGAGCATGTTCAGAAAGAGAAGAGGGTGGGCAGGAAGAGATAGAGTTAAAGGTATTTGGGAGTGAAGCTGACAAGGATCCCTGTCAGCCTCCTTTTGATGGTTCCATAATTCCTTCACCTCCAAAATTCCATGTGGCAATGCACACAGCGGGAGTCACAGATGCAATGGAGATCCATGAACATTATTCTGTTCCCAGTAAAACTGCTCACATCGTAGAGCATTGCCTACTGGCTTCCTTCCCACCCAAGCCCCTGCACCTCTGCTTACATTTATCTGAGTTTCATATTTGTCCTAAACAAACAAACTAAATAAATGATGCAAAACTATAGGCATAATATCAGATACATTTCCTGTATTAAAACGTTAAATATTTTGGCCCCAAAATTTCAAAAGTACTGTGTTTTTTGCCTCAATGTAGCTCTCATACACACATACACACACACACATGCACACACACAAACTTTTAAGGGAAAATCTTTAAAAAAATGAGTAGTTTTGATTTATGATTTTTGTTGACTATATTACCAAAAAAGGTCTTTCCATTTTATTCCATGGTAGTACAGAATTTAAACATATCTATAAAAAGTAGGATAAAATAAAAGAAAAATCCATATGTTGTCTGGTGTGAAAGTCCAAAGAGCAAGTATCAAAAAGTAAATTGTGTATACCATCTGAACCCTAAACACTTAATTTGTTGAATCCCTTCTTGCTTTTTTTCCCAATTAGTTATGAAAATTTCAACCAGAAAGGTTAAAGAATTGTGTACCCACTGAGATTCTACAATTAATACCTTATTAATTTGTTCTGGTAAATATCTGTCCGTATATCCACATATCCATTCCTCCATTCAGTCTATCTTGCATTTCAGACCAAATTGCAGACACGAGTAGACATCACCCTAATATATATTGTTAATGAGATCACAATTGTTTACTTTTAAGATACCATTTACATATAGTAAGATGTCCAAATCTTAAGTGATGAGTTTTATCAAATGGGTACACTAATGGAACTCAAAATCTCTCAAGTTCCCCCCAGTCAATTCACAGAAGCCACCATTCTGACTTTTCTTATCAGTGGATTAGTTTTGCCTGTTCTCAAAACTCACATAAATGTAATAGAATTGCATGTACTATTTTGTGTTAGATTACTATTCATGAGCATAATGTTTCTGAGGTTTTTCTATGTTGCTGCATACATCAGTATTTTATTTGTTTTTGTGGCTGAGTAGTATCCCATTGTATACCAAAGTTTGGACACCTTGGCTATTACCAGGTGTTTGCTACTTTGAATAAGAAGCCTGGATGAAGAGATGAGCCACATGTAAAGATTCACAGATTTGAGCTCAAAAAGGAGAATGGAGTTTTGTTGTCAAAATTTCTTCTGGCGTTTCTAATTTTAGGGATTTTGACAAACTGGATGATGAGAAAAACCCTGTGTAATTTAGATAGCAAGAAGCCAGGATATCTGAAGCCTGGGCTGTTTTTGTGTAAATGAGATGTTGAGGCCCCTTTTTCTCAGATTTTTTTTCCTGATAATAAAGCTGGTTAGTCCCTAAGGAACGGAATATGTGTCATGTGTTCTATTTAAGAAATCATGAAATTATTCTCATATTTTATTTTGCAGAGGCTTTCTTCACCATTAATATGTAGATCTGAATGCCTTCAATAGTTGATTATTTTGTATGATATAAAGTAGTGACAAAGAAATATTTTTTTTCTGTATTGCTCTAGGAACATTTTCAAAAAGGCTGTTATTTCCCCACTACTTTACAGTATAATTGTGTCATAACTTAGGTAGCCGTATATGTGTGGACCTGTGTCTGTGTTATATATTCAGTTCTATTGATCTATTAATCTTTTACCAATGCTGCACTGCATATATTATTTCATCAAGCCTTGATATCTTAGATTTTGGATAGTTTGTTTTGTAAACTTAACATGCCAATGCATTCCAAAAATTTTATGGATGTGAAATTAATCTGGCTCTTTTTTTTCTTTTATTTCAACATATTATGGGGGTACAGATGTTTAGGTTACGTATGTTGCCCTTGGTCCCCCCACCCCAAGTCCGAGTTTCAAAT
>NW_012143190.1:4299534-4302229 GCF_000956105.1 Propithecus coquereli | reverse complement strand
ATTAGATCCCACTTATTTATTTTTGTTGCTGCGGCGATTGCTTTGGGGTTCTTCTTCAAGAATTCCTTGCCTAGGCCAATGTCTGAAAGGGTCTTCCCAACATCTTCATTTAGAATTCTTAAGGTTTCATGCCTTAGGTTTAAGTCTGATTTTATATTGATCTTAAAAGATATTTCTACTGATTATAGAAATCTCAGTCAGCAGTTATTTTCTTTTGTTACTTTGGAGAAGACATTCAATACACTGTTTTCTGACTTTAATTATTTCTGTTTAGAAATATGTCATTGTTATTGTTGCTCTTTTAAACAGAATGTGTCTGTTTTGTCTGGCTTCTTTCACAATTTTCCTCATTGAATTTCATTTTCAGTACTTTTACTAGTGTGCCATAAATGTGATTTTCTTTGTATTTATTTTTCTCCGTTTTCACTGGACGTTTTATATTTATTGACTGAGATCTTAATCAGTTTTGAAAGATTATCAGACATTGTTCTCTCAAATACTTCTTTGGCCCCGTTTCTCTTTTTCTTCTGCTTTATAGATTCTAATTCCAAATTTGTTAGATAGATGCCTCAAATATAGATTTTCAACCATTTAGCTCTGTAATTATTTTCATATATTTGCTGTTGGTCTTTCTATTTCTTATTAAGTTACTGAAGCTGTTATGCTATTTGTACAGTTCTTAATTTTAGCTACTGCATTTTTTATATCTGCAATTTATTTATCTTATTCATTACTCACCTTTGAAAATTTCTCATCTTTTCATCAGTTTTTATAATATTTTCTTCTATTTTAGCAAAGATATTAATTAAAAATAGAAATGAGAATATTGGCTCACCAAGTCCTTCAGCACCTGTAGAGAAATTATTTTTTCAGTTTAATATAGTGTACAGAAAAGTATTAATTTAAGGTACCGATCATTTCCAAAATTTAACCATAATGTATAACTATCAATAATATTTAAGATAATTTTATGGAAAATGACATAGTAAATTGCAGTTTTCATAGAAATATCAGTGAATGGTATTCGAGACAAATGTGGCTAAGAAATAGACTATAGTATGTGAATGAATATCAAGTGTAATGTGCTTATGCATTTTTTTTAGTGTTCAGAAAAATCATAAACAAATGTTTTAATTCAACAATATTTCTCCAAATTGACTAGTTAAAATAACCTTTATGAAAAATGATCTCAGGCTTAGAGAAAATGATCAGCTAACATCTTCTTGGAGATAATTCCACCTGTTTTTCCGCAGTGAGGAAAGACTGACCGTGGGTAGAAAGAATATTCTCACTGCAAACTAAAATCTGTGCAGACCCCAGTCAAAACCACAAGTTCTCCCTTCCCCCTTACCCACACATGCCTTCCCATGTGTCTGCTCCCAAACTTTGTATTCAGTAGCCAAATACAGACAACCAGACCTGAATGCTGCATTGCACTAAAGAATCACCATAAAAAAAAAAAAAAATCTGGCCCCCGTTTTACATGTTCTGGCTTGTAACAGTGTGAATCACATAGCATGTCCTCAGCAGCTGTGCCCATTCTGAAGCCAGAAAATGCTTCTAGGAATGAGCACAGAGGATGAGGATCGAGACTAACAGGACACAGCTTACATTGCGGTGTCAGAAATGATCTTCATTAGGCACGGCTCTTTTGTTCAGGAGAATGTGCTATTGCTTCCTTATGTCGCTCAATCATTCACTTATTTCTTATTCGATTCCAGATTTCATTAACTGTTTAAATCACTCATTATCAAGGTATTTTTATACATACTACAGGCACCTTCATCAGGGATCATCTTAATCCATTTCAAAGCCCAGTGACTATAGTGCATGTCGACAGGGAAACAGGTGGTAACAGTGAATAAATGTTGAGCCATGTTTTGTTCTGTCACCATAGCAACAGGATAGAAAAGGGTCCATTAGGATACTTTGGTTCCAGAAATGAGAGAAAAAGGCAAGAGATGCTCCCTCTTTCTTTCCATGTATCCACCAGCCTCATTTCTTTCATATTGCTCAAGAAAAAATAAATAAATCTGATGGAGAACAAAGGTACAAAATAAATTTATTTATTACACAAATAATATCTTGCAGGCTCTAAGATAATTTCTCAAAATCAAGTGACTTCCTTCTTTTCTCCCTCTCATAGGGCAATAGATTTTATAATCGGCACCAATTATTGACTCCCACTTTCTTATTAGAATATATTGTCCCATCTAAGGCCTAGGCACATGACATGCTTTTGACAAAGGAGTGTGAGTATACCCAAGCAGAAGCCTCAAAGCTGTCATGCACTTCTATGACTGCTTTTGTTCTTGCTGTCACAAGAATGACACGTATTTCATCCTGGATCCCAGAATAAAGAAAACATGTAAACAACTCCAATTGGCCCCACCAGAACCACAGCCAACACCTACATGAACAAGAAGTTAATATTTGTAATTACAAGTACCCGAGATTTTGGGGTCATTTATCACCACAGCAATAATCTAGTAAAAACTAATAAAGAGGCCAATCTCACTGGGGTTAGGTGATACCTCATTGTGGTTTTGATTTGCATTTCTCTAATGATTAGAGATGTTAAGCATTTTTTATGTTTGCTGGCCATTATTCTGTCTTCTTTTGAAAAGTTTCTGTTCATTTCGCTTGCCCATTTGTTGATGGGGTTGATTTTTTCTTGTTGATTTTTTTGAGTTCT
>NW_012143190.1:4278000-4298514 GCF_000956105.1 Propithecus coquereli | reverse complement strand
TGCTGAAATAAAAAAAAAACTAATAAAGAAAGAAATCAGTACCAGTTATGAGGTGCTACCAGAACAACAACAACAACAACAACAGAACAACTTGAAATATTAAACTCAGATCTGGAAGATAGGAAGTTGCAAATCTTTCTCTCTCTCACTCTCTATTTTTTTTTTTTTTTCCTTTTGAGACAGAATCTTACTCTGTTTCCTGGGCTGGAGTGCAGTGGCATCATCATAGCTCACTGCAACCTCAAACTCCTAGGCTCAAGTGATTCTCCTGCCTCAGCCTCCTGAGTAGCTTGGACTACAGGCTCACGCCACCACATCCAGATATTTTTTTCTATTTTTTGTGCAGACGGGAGTCTCACTTTTGCTCAGGCTGGTCTCAAACTCATGGTCTCAAGCAGTCCTCCCTCCTCAGCATCCCAGAGTGCTGGAATTACAGGCATGAGCCACGGTGTCCAGCAAAACTTCACAGTAAATCTCTTATTGATTCCTGGAAAATAGAGTGACCCATGTTTTCACTGGTAAAGTATCTGCTAAAACCATTGTGTATGATAACTGAGAATGAGCTTAAGAATTTAGGCAAAGAGATTAGGAAACTGAAAGTATTAATAACTAGCATGTTTTGGCTGTTATTGGTTACTCTAGAAAAGGGAATAAAAAAGAAATAATTTCAGAAAATAAATTACAAACTAATAAAACCTCTGTGGAAAGTAATACAGAGATACCTTAAAGAGCTACAAGTAAAACTATGATTGGATCTGGCAATCCCATTACTGGGCATCTACCCAAAGGAAAAAAAGACATTCTATTAAAAAGACATCTTCACTAGAATGTTTATAGCAGCACAATTCACATTTGCAAAGATGTGGAAACAGCCCAAGTGTCCATCAATACCTAAGTGGATTAATAAAATGTGGTACATGTATGCCATGGAGTTCTACTTAGCCACAAAAAACAATGGTCATCTAGCACCTCATACATTATCCTGGATAGAGCTGGAGCCTACTGTACTAAGTGAAGTATCACAAGAATGAAAAACAAGCACCACATGTACTCACCATCAAATTGGTATTAACTGATCAACACTTATGTGCACATATAATAGTAACATTCATCAGGTGTCGGGCAGGTGGCGGTGGGGGAGAGGGGATGGGTATATTCATATCTAATGAGTGTGGTGCACACCATCTGGAGGATGGACATGCTTGAAACGGTGACTCAGGTGGGACAAAGGCAATATATGTAATCTAACATCTGTACCCCTATAATATGCTGAAATAAAAAATAAAAATAATTAAAAATTTGAAAATTTAAAAATTTAAAAAATAAAAATAAATAATAGATAAATTATGGATTTGACAGAAAGGCTGAAAGATGGAATTGTTTATCTTCTCCAAATGATGAAAGATGAAATTGAGAAACAAGGATCAAAAGCCAGTATTATGGCAAAGGCAAAATCAAGGGCTTGACTTCATATCATACCCTTTGTTACAACCTCTGAACTGATTACAGGGGCATCCAGTCAACAGTTTAGTTATAGGAATCATCTCAAGGGACAAAAATTACTAAGGATATGGCTTTTCGTGGAAGCCTGATTACTCAAGTTACCTCAACTTATTCCATATTACTTTAAGCTACAAGTGGAAAATGCCTTGCAAAGAATTGTGGGTATGACTATCGAGACATTGAAATTGCACTGAATTGCATTGCACTGAATTGCATTGAATAAAGCTAACTAGATTTTGAGAGAGTTGTATTGTCAGAATAGCCTGTAGCTGTTGGAGAATTAAAATGACCTTTGAGCCAACAATATTCTGTTCATCCCCAAAAGAGAAAGTATTCTTTAATTCACTATTCCACCGTCGGCAAGGAAGGTGAAGGAGAATGATGAACTTCCTAGGAGGTAGAGCCAAGAATCACAGTGAACAATCCCCTGGCAACCTGCTCCAAGGGAGCAGACATTGGGACTGTTGAAACAAGATTGTCTGCCTTCTAGCCAGGGAGTCTCATAGTGTCTATCCAAAAGGATTTCAGAATTCCTGTAAAGCAATGAAAGCTCAAAGCTCCCCACCTCACCCTTTCTGAATGAGAGCATTTACTGATATTACCTTGCCCCGATATTGTGTGCTGATTGTGCATGGGGCAGCCGATCTATCTTTTAAATCTCAAGATAATGAGGAACCAATATAGTCTAATTAAAGTGCTACCATAAGCACCAGGAATTTGAGTTTGACAGTATAATTAGACGACACTTTGGGTTTTTCACTTTGAGGAAGAAGTGGATTCTGCATACTTAAGGGAATAAAACAATATTTGTGACAAGAGTTGGATTATGGTATATTCCATCGTTGTTTTTCATTTTTCTCTGTAAAGAGGACATACTTTGCATCCCATCAACATCGTGCTGGGATGTAGGTCCGTCTTCAGAATGTGAGTTGAAGTGGTGTGTGCCACACGCAAGTAGATTGAAGATACATCCAAGGATGTGTAATTGCTTTTACTTTTGCTATAAGAATGTGATGTGTTTTCAACCTAGATCACAGAAGATACATAAAGTAGTTGACTGATTTATTATTAATATAAAAATGAAAAAGAAATAAATGTGATTTTAAATTGATGAGATTTGGAGGGAAGTCTTAGATACTGCAGCGTAACTAATTTGAAGCTGGCTAATGTATCTGCCACATACCCCATTTCTTCAGGGCATCGCCAACTTTGTTTTCAAGAAAAAAACCTGGGAAAAACAGGGTCATTAATTCATATTTTAAAAATTAACACCTTATTTTGTCATATGGCCCAAGTTTAAGATATTCTGGACTCTCTTTGTTGAAATCACACAAGGAAAAAAGTTGGGTGGTGAGAAATTCTGTGTGATCTGCCCTATGAGAAGGGTGGGCCTATATAAGGCATCAGAGCCAGAGAGGCATAGAGAAGGAATATAGGTATTGGGATGCAGTCCATGCAAGGTGAAGAAGCACAAGGAGAGGACAGCAGCCTCTGTGGGAGCCTGGTGACATGCTATAGACATATTAAGTCAGTGTGTACTTCAAGGATAATGGAAACCAGAATTTCACTCTCAGAGAATGGACTTTCACACAGCCCTCCTCAAGCCCTGTGAGTAATACTGTTCTTGGACATTTTCCTCACCTCGTAATGCCTCCAACACCCTGTATTGGACTGTTACAACTACCTCCAAAGTTCCTGTCCCCAAAGACCCAAAAATATATCTATCTTTCCTTTCACAACTTTCCTTACTTCCTTCCATGTTTCAAGGAGAAGATTCAGGAACTCAGGACAACCCAGCCATGCTGATGATTAGTGTGTGAGCTCTGGAAAGAAGTCCATTTCACCTTGGTTCACCAAAAACTCTACCAAGCTTTCTTCCCCAGGAAGGAAAAAACATTAATAATCCTGAGGATTTGAGGATTAAAAAGAAGGCTGCTTGCAGAAGAATTCCAAATAATTTAGGCAGATGTTCCACTCTCAATGAGAGAAGCACAGTTCTTTAAGTGTGGACTGCACGCAGTGACTCCCTGTTGAGGATTACAGAACAGAAAGGGAGAAAAGAGTTTTCACAGTGGAGAAACCTGACAAACGCTACCTCAGCCAGGTGATCAAATTTACTATCAATAGTGATAAATTAGGCTGATAGCATGTACTCTTGATATGGCATGATGGAAATGACACTTTACCTCTGTAGTTTTTACCTCCTAAGCCCCAAAACTCCAGTTTGATCATGAGGGAAAGAGTAGTTAACTTTCAAAAGAGGTATGGTCTACAAAATACCCAACCAAGACCTCCCAAAACAGCCAAGGTCATTAAAAACTTAGACACTGTCACAGCCAAGAGGAGTCTAAGGCAACATGGCAAATAAACGTAATGTGCTATACTGGATGGGATCCTGAAACAAACAGAAAAAAGGACATTACATAAAAACTAAGGGAATATCAAAAACGCATAGACTTTAGTTAACAATAATGTATTGATACCAGCTCATTAGTTGTGAATATGTATGACGCTAATGCAAGATGTTAATAATAGTCAAAATGTGAATTCTGTGTACTATTTGTTGCAACTTTTCTTTAAATCTAAAATCTCTTTCCCTCTTCTCCCCTTCAATTAGTCAAGACAGGCTTAATACAAGAAAGGGAGGTACCTCTGGAAGATCCTCCAGCATGGAAAGGCACCTCTTTTCTATATCCCACTCACATGCTCACATAAAGACAAAAGCAGGAAGAAAACTCTACAATGCACCAAAAAGAATTGGAAAACATCAAGAAGACCCCTTCCAGCTAGGACAAAACTTACTTGCCCTTCTCTTTCATACACATACAACTTGAGCACCAAAGGTTTTCAGAATCATGACTCCACACAGCTTCCCTGAAGAGAATTTTTATATCTAAGGACACTGATCCACTCACTTCAAAGTTACTGTGCACTGGCCTGACTTATGCAGCCAGTAGTCAGAACTTCATCCCTGCCCCTTTGCTAGGCTATGATTCTGTTATTTGCAATAGTAATAATGAGTTGGAACAAAGTCCTGCCTCAAGGTATGATAGCTGGACAACCTTAGGAGTGACTGGCTTACAAAACTTATAGGTCGGGAAACAGGTGCCGAGGCTTCAGAGTAGTCTCCTGATCCTGTGAAAAATGTGAATTTTCCCAGTTTGGAACATTGTGGATACGATTTCAAACACCGTTCCTTGTACTACACTGAGGCACATACATCATGCCCTTGGCCCCTCATTTCTGTCCTTGCTTAGCAAAAACATGTGGGTAGTAGTGAGCCACGATAGGGAATGGGGCCATTGGGGAGCAGAGACAGACTTGTAGATGGGCTTTAGTTCCCCAGAAGGGCTGGTTCCATTTATTTCTCCTGAAATTCATCCACATAGGCCTTAGAGCAAGTTTTGTGAAAGTGTAGCTACTTCACATCCACATCGTATTTCATAGATTATCAAGGTGAATTATTTTATCTTATATCTAAGCTTTAACCTGACACAAACTTTAACAATTGCAGTTATGTTTCATGTGTAGATGGAAATGAGAAGGAAGACTGAGAGAACTGATGTGAAGTCACGCTTAGGACTCTGTATATGAGAATGAGTGGGGAACGTTCCACCAGTAAGCATGAGCTCAAAAAGAAAAAGACACAAATGAACAGTTACTGTTCCTCCTCTCCTTACTCGTACAGGTCAAAGGGAGGCACAGCTACAGCACAGAGAGGCTTCCCTGACCAGCATTACATCCTCATCTCTACTCACATCCCCCAGGGTCTCAAGCAACACTCTCCAGCTTCCATCTCATTATCATAGTCAGTGCCTCAGGCTTTACTTATAATGTGCTTAATTCAATTGGAATGTTCTATCATGTTCGAGAACTTATATTGATTCTCTCTCTGAAGCTCCTACTCCGTAAACAGAGACACCATCTGAGACTTAGCCACGTTCAAGGAATAATGTGACTGACATGAGCACCCTTCTCATTTTGGGGATCAAAACTTCTCCTCCTCAGGTGTAGCTCCTTCAGTTTAATACCTGTCCATATATAAAACTCTCATCTCCTTTCACTTCATGTCATTATCATGTATTATCTGAGTTTGCTCATTTACTTGATTATGATTTATGTAAAGTACCTCCACGGCGCAGCCTTATATCCACAGTGGCAGCTTATCAGGAGCAAGGGCATTCAAGAAGAGAATGCACTGCCAGCATCCCCATCTGCTCTGTTCCACGAAACACCATTTTCTTGCTTTTCCTCCAGCACTACTCCTTATGCCCTCCATGCATCTAAGAGGAGGATGCAGTGCCAAGAAAGCCTTCCAGCACATGAAAAACATTCACACCCCAGAAGGACACCTCCTGGCCCAGCACTGCTGCAGTGCCCCAGCAGGTGAGACTCTCTTTTCTAAGACAAGCTCAATGCAAACGTTTTGATACATATCTGGTGGTCTCATGAAGCATGCCTGAGTGCCACATTCAGAAAGGGGCTTCAGAGGATGAAAATGAGGAATGAGGTGACAGTTAGAAGAGTGCAAATTTTCTCTTCCTCTCTGTTTTTCTCTTCAGTCAATTTTCTCTCCTCACCCCATCAGATTTTAGAGTGCCATTTATTAAATTACAATAACTACTCATTCATTCTGAGTCATAGTTCACAGAATATCAGGGATTTATTCTATCTGCAAATTAGAGCCCCCGCAGTCTATACCAATGTATACTACCCCACAGTTACATTTGTTCTTCTGACAGGAGGGGGCTCTTCGTGGGAAGTCATGTTTATGACCGTTTCTTTGGTGACACTTCACACATGTCATATTCACACCCACCAGCTCAGAGAGATGGAAGGCAGGAAAGAATTGGCAAGCAAGCTGGCCCTGCCACTCTCTGTTAGTATGCAGGAAGTGAGGGAAAAGAAGACCCCCTCGGTACAGCAAGATTAGAGGCAACCTTTCACCAAGATGCCTAGGCACAGAGAAACTGCTGCTTGCTTCCTCCTACATAGTGACACACAGGCTGTTCTCCACCAGCTTTGTTTTCACAAACAGAGATGAGCCTGAAAACCCAAGGGTCCCAATCTCAAATGTTAAGTGTTATTTCTCTTTTAAACAGAAGTATACATTCTATCTGGTAAATATATAAATCTTATATATACAACTTGATAAAGTTTTACTCAAGTGCATACCCATGCAATCGGTCCCCTCAAGGGAGATACAGGTTATTTCCAATGCTTGAGAATTGTCTTCTGTGCCCAGCTAGTGGATTTCTAGAGTTAGCCACTATTCTAACTTTATCATGATGGATTTGTTTTGCATATTTTTGAGCATACCATCAACAGAATCATATGGTGTGTGGTCCTTTCCAATCAAATTTATGTCCATGAGATTAATCCACCCTATTAAATATATCTATGGTTTTATCTTAATTTCCATTGCTGTGTATTCCATTGGGCAACTATGGCTCAATTTATTGCCCCATTGTGCTGCTGATGAAGAGTAGAATCATTCCAATTTTGGGCCATTATAAATGAAGGCACAACATTGATGTACATATCTTTTGGTGAACATAGGCAATCATTTCTCTTGGGTATACCCAGGATGACATATTTTTGGTCCATAGAGTATACGTATGTTTAGCTTTGCTATTAATAGATGCTACCAAACATTTTCTCATAGAGGTTGTCCCACTTTTCACTCCCACCAGCAATATATGGGAGTTCAATTTCCTTCATAATTGGCATTGTCAATCCTCTTAATTTTAGTTACCTAGGTGGGCATATATTGATATCTTGTCTTATTTTACATTTTTTCTGATGAGTTACAGCATTGAGAACTTTTCCATCTGTTGGCCATTTCAACATCATCATTTTGAAGTTTCTGATCAAGTCTTTTGCCTGTTTTAATGTGGTTGCCTATCTTTTCCATACTGATTTGAAGAAGTTCTTTATAAATTCTGGCTACAAGTCCTTTGTGGGATATAAGTTCTTAATTTTAATGAAGTTCAGATTATCAATCTTTTGAAAAGTAATTGCTGCTTTAAAGTATTATTTAACAAATCTTTGTAAACCCCAAGGTCATAGAGATATTCTCCTACTTTTTATTTCCTAAGTTAATTGTTTCAGACTTCACATTTAGGGCCTCAGGCCATTGCAGATTATTTATTACGTATGGTGTGAGTTGAAGGAAGCAAAGACAATTTTTTGTTGCTGGTTATGGGTTTATATATATTGAAAGACATCATTTCTGCTCATTTTCCAGGCATCATTTCTCAAAATTAGAAGCAGAAATAAGACTTGAAGTAAACCTAAACATATCCCTCCAGGAGCTCTACTAAATTCTCAAAGTGAGTATTTCAGGAAGACCCATACTCAGCCCTGTCAGGGGAAAAGGAATGCCCCCATCGTGAAACATACCCAGAGCCCTTCCACAGAATATCCTGCTCTATAGGGGAAAGGACCTCATCAGAGCACAATCTGAAACCTCATCAAAGGTTGGGATAGAAACATATTCTCCAAGCCAACCCCTCCAGCCTTTCTGTCTCACCTAAGGGGGAAAAATAAAAACAAATAAAATGAAAACTATAGTCAATATAAAGTTCAAGGAAATAGATTCAAGATGTTGCAGCCAACGAGGGAGTAAGAATCAGGTAGAGAGGAAAAAGGTATACCACTGCAAGAAGAACGACAAAAACACTTGTGAGTGCCACAGACTTAATATGCAGACAAATCAAAAAACTCAAGCCTTACTCAGAAGATTATATAATGCTACCCCCTTCTTTAGGTCTTATGACCATACCAAGGCAGCCTCAAGATAATAAAATGGATTACAGCTGAAACAATTGAAAATACAAACTAGTTGTAAGTGGTAGGACATAAGAAATTCCCATAATTAAAAGGAAAGCCAAAAACAAGGTCGCTAAAAAAAATTTGAAGCCTCTTGTACCTGTAGCTACAGCAAACATTAAACAAATCAGAACTCCTGGACAGGTTAGCAAAAATGCTCACAGTTAAAGTCCTGGTTACCTCAGTTCCTGTTAGCTAATATACCATGTGCATCTTTGAATGAAAAAAATGTTCATGCCCACAGAAAACGAAAAGAACAAAGTGCGTAGACAATACAATCATCAGAAGTCTGATCTGCCACAGACGTAAGACTGTCAGGCTCTGATATGACACAGATATTGGAATTATCAGACACAGGATTTAAGATAGCTATGATTAATATGTTAAGGGTTCCAATGGAAAAAGTAGGAAACATTGAAGAACAAATGAGTACTGTAAGCAGATATGAAAACTTGAAGAATCAAAAGGAAATGCTAGAAATAACACTGTAACAGAAATAAAAATGTCTTTGACAGTGTTTTGACAGAGCTGAGGAAAGAATCAGTGAACCAGAGAAGGTAAGTCAGTAGAACCTTACAAATGATATGTGAAGAGAAAAAAAGAATTAAAAAAGAAACCAAGGAAACAGAATAGAACATCCAAGAACTATGTGACACTCTCAAAAGGTATAACATACTCACAATTGGACTGCTAAAAGGATAAAAAATAGAGAACAGAGTACAATAAATATTTGAAATAATAATTGACAGAAACTTCTAAAATTAATGGCATAAGCCTTCCCTAAAAAACCCCAAATTCAAAAAGCTCTAATAACCAAACAAGATAAATACTTACAACATACACACACACACACACACACACACACACACTCACACACACACACACACACGAAAACCAAAAACATCCATTCAAACTTGAGAAAAATCAAAGACAGAGAGAATCTTTTAAAAAGCCAGTTGGGGGTGGGGGTGGACAGAATCTTACATATAAAATAACAAGGAGAATAATTACACTGAAAAACAGCCCAAAATATGGTTATTTGAAAACCTCTAGCTAGGGTTGCCAATAAAAAAGAGAAAAGCTACAAATAACCAATATCAGAAATGAAAGAGGAGTAATCATTACTGATCCTATGAACATTAACAGGATACAAACAGTGGCATACAATGGCAAACAATGAAGAATTTTATACCCATGAACTTGATAATTTATATGAAATAAATAAATTACTTAAAAGATACAAGTATCAAAACTCACTCAAGGAGAAAAATATTAATCTGAGTATCTTTATGTGAATTAAAGAAATTGTCTTAGTAATTAAAACCTTTCAGAAAAAGAAAGAAAAGGTCCTGAGAGTTTTAGATGTCAATTCTGCCAAATATTCAAGAATGAAATAATACCAAATTTTCACAATATCTTTCCCAAAATAGAAAGAGTGAAAGCACATTTCAGCTCATTTTATGAGGCCAGAAATACTCTGATACAAAAAATCAGGCAAATATATTACGAGAAAAGAAAATTACAGACCAATGTCTCTTTTAGTATCCTTTACAAAATATTATCCAGCAATATACAAAAAGATAATATATCACTATCAGGGGAGATTAATGTCATGAATGCAAAGCTGATTCAAATTTTGTAAATCAAATTGTGTAGTTGATCATATTAACAGGCTGAATAACAACAACAAAAAAAAGTGACCCTATAAATTGAAGCAGAAAAATCATTTGAAAAAATATTATCCATTCGTAATAAAAACTCTCAAAAACTAGGACTAAAGGGAAATTTCTTTAGTCTACTAAAGGGTAAATATGGGAAAATCTACAGATAACATCACAATGATGAGAGATTGAATGTTTTTCTCCTATGATTGGGGAAAAGGGCAGAGTATCATCTCTTCTCACTCTTATTCAACAATGCACTGAATAGCTAACATAATGAGTAATAAATAAATAAATAAATAATCTAAGATCAGTGTAGAACTAAATGAAATTGATAACAAAAGAACTATACAGATGATTAATGAAACAAAATGTTATTTATTTGAAAAGACAGACAAAATTGACAGGCCTGTTGCTAGATTAAACAAAGGCATAAAGAAAGGACTCTAATAAGGTTAATCAGAAATGAAAAAGGAGAAATTACAACTGATACCTGGAAATACAAAATATCATACCTGAATACTATAAAAATCTCTAGACCAGGTGTGGTGGCTCATGCTTGTAATTCTAGCACTCTGGGAGGCTGAAGCAGGAGGATTGCTTGAGCTCAGAAGTTCAAGACCAGCCTGAGTGAGAGTGTGATCCCATAGCTACTAAAAATAGAAAAAATTAATGAGGCGTCATGGCCTATGCCTGTAGTCCCACATACTCAGGAGGCTCAGGCAAGAGGATAGCTTGAGCCCAGGACTTTGAGGCTGCAGTGAGCTATGATGACACCACTGCACACTACCCAGGGTGAGAAAGTGAGACACCATTTAAAAAAAAAACAAAAACTCTATGCACATTAACTTGAAAACATGGAGGGTGGAGGAAATGGGAAAATTTTTAGAAACATACAGCCTCCCTAGGCTCAAAAAGGAAAAAATAGAAATCCTGAACAGACCAGTATCAAGTACCGAAGTTGAAGCAACAATAAAAAAACTTCCAATGGGAAAAAAAAAAAAAAAGTCCTAGACCAGATGCTTTCATAACCGAACTTTACAAGATCTACAAAGAACTGGTACCTATGCTGCAGAAATTATTCCATAGCATCAAGAAGGAAGGGATCTCCCCAACACGTTTTGTGAAGCCAACATCACCTTGATACCAAAGCCAGGAAAGGATTTAACAAAAAAAGAAAACTACAGACCAATATCCCTTATGAATATAGATGTGAAAACTCTCAATATAATCATAGCAAACCAGATTCAGCTGCTTATCAGAAAAATAATCCAACATGACAAAGTGGGCTTCATTCCCAAGATTTGGGGATGGTTCAAAATATGCAAATCTATATATGTAATTCACCACATAAATAGAAGTAGAAAGAATGACCATATGATCCTCTCAATAAACATAGAAAAAGCATTTGGCAAAATTCAGCACCCTTTTATGATAAGAATGCTTAACAGAATAGGCATAGACAGAACTTCCCTCAACATTATAAAAGCCATCTATGATAAACCCACAGCCAACATCATACTGAGCAGAGAAAAATTGAAAGCATTCCTGCTTAGGTCTGGAACCAGAAAAGCACGTGCACTATCAACACTTCTCTTCAACATAGTGCTGGAAGTCCTAGCCAGAGCAATCAGACAAGAGAAGAAATCACGGGTATCCAAATGGGGTCAAAAGAGGTCAAACTATTGCTCTTGGCTGACTATATGATCTTATATCTAGAGAACCCCAAAGATTCTGCCAACAGACTATTGGAATTGATAAATAAATTCAAGTTACAAAATCAATGTACACAAATCAGTAGCACTCATATACGCCAACAACAGTCAAACTGAGAACCAAATCAAAGACTCAATGCCCTTCACAGTAGCAATAAAGAAAATAAAATGCCTAGGAATATATTTAACGAAGGAGGTGAAAGACCTCTGCAAGGAGGACTATGTAACACTAATGAAGGAAATAGCAGAGGACATAAACAGATGGGAAAACATACATGCTCATGGATTGGCAAAATCAACATTGTTAAAATGTCTATACTACCCAAAGTGATCTACAGATTTAATGCAATCACTATTAAAATATCAACATCATTTCTCACAGATCTAGAAAAAATAATTCTATGCTCCGTATGGAACCAGAAAAGAACCTGAATAGTCAAGGCAAACTTAATCAAAAAGAACAAATCGGGAGGCATCAATTGAATTTACCAGACTTCAAGCTATACTACAAGGCTATAGCAATTAAAACAGCATGGAGCTGGCACAAGAACAGACATAGACCAACATATCGGAACAGAGAACCCAGATATAAAACCATCCTCATATTGCTATCTGATCTTTGACAAAGCATACAAAAACATACATTGGTGAAAAGAATCCCTATTCAATAAATGGTGCTGGGAAAATTGGGTTGCCACATATAGAAGACTGAAATAGGATACACACCTCTCACCACTCACAAAAATCAACTCATGACGAATAAAAGATTTAAACTTAAGCATGAGACTATAAGAATTCTAGAAGAAAATGTTGGAAAAACCCTTACAGACATCAGCCTAGGAAAAGAGTTTATGAAGAAAATCACAAGAGCAATCCCAGCAACAACAAAAACAAATAAATGGGACCTGGTCAAACTGAAAAGCTTCTGCACAGCCATGCATTAGAGCGAATAGACAGCCTACAGAATGGGAGAAAATATTTGCATGCTATACATCCGACAAAGGGCTGATAACTAGAATTTATGAAGAAATCAAGAAAATCAGCAAGAAAAAAATCAAACAACCCCATTAAAAAGTGGGAAAAAGACGTGAACAGAAACTTTTCAAAAGAAGATAGACTAATGGCCAATAAACGTGAAAAAATGTTTCCCTAATCATCAGGGAAATGCAAGTCAAAACTATAATGAGGTATCACTTAACTCCAGTGAGTATGGCTTTCATCAAAAAGTCCCATAACAACAAATACCATCATGGATGCAGAAAGATAGGAACAGTAACATGCTGTTGGTGGGACTGCAAACTAGTACAACCTCTATGGAAAGGAGTACGGAGATGCCTCAAAGAACTAAAAGTAGAACTACCATTTGATCCAGCAATCCCACTACAGGGTATTTACCCAAAGGAATAAAAGACATTCTATAAAAAAGACACCTGCACTCAAATGTTTATAGCAGCACAATTCTCAATTGCAAAGATGTGGAAACAACCCAGATACCCATCAATACATGAGTGAATTAATAAAATGTGGTATATGTACATCATGGAATACTACTCAGACATAAAAATGGTGAACTAATACCTCTTGAATTAACCTGGATGGAACTGGACATTTTTCTTCTAAGTGAAGTACCACAAGAATGGAAAAACAAACAGCACATGTACTCATCGTTAAATTGGAACTAATCTATCAACACTTATATTCACATATGGAAATAACATTCATCACAAATCAAGCAGGAGGGAGGGGGAGGAGGGGATGGGTAAATTCACACATATCTGGTACAGTGCACTCTATCTGGGGGATAGGCACACTTTTAACTTTGAATCAAATCATCCAAAAGCAATTTATGGAGACAAAACATTTGTACCCCCATAATATTCTTAAAGAATAAATAAAAATAAAGAAATAAAGGGTACACACATTAGAATTAAAGAAATAAATACATCTTTAGTTACAGATGACAGGACTTTCTATGTAGAAATTGTCAAAGAATTTTTAATAGTGTTCTTGGAACTAATAAGCAAGTATAACAAGGTTACAGGATACAATTGTTTTCTTACAAATCAAAAATAAATTATTGGAACTTGAAATAAGTAAATAATAATATTTAAAATAGCACCAAAAATGAAATACTAAGGTATAAATATGTAAAGGATATCTGTGCTTAAAAATACAAATTTTGGATGAAAGAAATCAAATACAATCTAACTATTTGAAAGCCTTCATGATTTTTAAGGCTCAGTATTGCTAAAATGTCAATTCTTGCCAATTCGACTATTAGACTGAATAAAATCTCAGTCAAAATCTCAAGAATCTTTCCCCTAGATACCAACTGATTCTAAAATTCCTATGAAAACAAAAGACCCCAAATAACCCATACAATACTGGAGAAGAAAATTGGATAACTCACACTACCATATTCAAAACTTAACATAAAGATACAGTAATCCAGACAGTGTGGTATTGGTGAAAAAATACACTTAGATCAATGAAACAGAATAGAAAGCCCAGAAAGAGACCCATATTATCACATTCAACTGATTTTTTGACAAAGGCACAAACACAATCCAGTGTAGAGAGAATAGGATTTTTTGCAACATATGGTGCTGATCAATTGGATGTGTATATGCTAAAATATGAACTTAGACACAAACTTTACACCTTACAGAAAAATTAATTCTAAATGGATCACTGCCTGAACTGTAAATTCCAACACTATAAAAATTCTAGAATAATACATAAAAGAAAATCTAGGCAACTTACTGTTTGCTGATGAGTTTTTAAATACAATGTCAAAAGCAAACTCCATGAAAGTAAAAAAATGATAACTTGGACTTTGTGAAAATTCAAAATTGCTTTGTGAAAAACACTGTTAAGAGAATGAAAAAGTCAAACCACAGACTGGCAAAGATATTTGCAAAACACATATCAAACTACTTATATGCAAAGATTTCCTAAAATTCAAGAAAAAAAAATCAAGTACAGAATTCCTCCCTTATCCGTGTTGGATTTGTTCCAAGATATGTGGTTACCTGAAATTTTAGAGGGTACCAAACCCTATATATACTATGACTTAATTTCTTTCTCCTTCATAATTTCACAGATAGAAGATTTGTTCTTACCACAGATTCCAGCAACCTCAGCATACAATTGTCTTATTAAGTCTAGAACTATCACCTTTTTACTTACATTAAGCACTTTAAACTTCTCTTTGGCATATCTGAATTCCCAGTATCAATACTCATGCGCTTTAGGGCCATTATTAAGTAAAATCAAGTCTACTTGAGCACAAGCACTGCAATACTGTTAACAGTCAATCTGATAACGGAGAAGACAAAGTGACTAGTGGGTGGGTAGTGTAGATAGCATGGATAATCTGGACCTGGGATGGCACAAGATTTCATCACACTATTTAGAATGATATGCAATTTAAAACTTATGGCTGTTTATTTCCAGACTTTTCCATTTAATAATTTTGGACTGCAGAAAGCAAAACTCCAGAGAAGAGGGCTCTATTGTAAGTCATTAAAAAAAGAGAAAAATTAAACTGACACCTCATCAAAGAAGATATGCAAATGGGAAATAGGAGTATGAAAAGATATTCCACATCATTTGTTATTGGGGAAGTGAAAATTAAAACAAGATACCACTATGCTTATAACAATGGCTAAATTCCAAAAAACTGACAATACCATTTCATGGTGAGAATTCAGAGCAACAGTGACTCTCTTCATTGTTGGCGGGAATGCAAAATGGCACAGCCACTTCGGAAGACAATTTGGCAGTGTCTCACAAAGCTAAACATAGTATTACCATATGAGCTAGCAATCACACTCCTAGGTATTTAACCGACTGTTTTGAAAACTCACGTCCACACACATATTCTGCACATGAATTGTGACATACGCTTTACTCATACGCAGGAAAAGCTGTGAGCAAGCAAGATGTCCTTCACTAGGTGAATGCATACACTGTGGTACATCTATATAATGGAATACTATTCAGTGATGAAGATAAATGAGCTGTCAAGCCCCAGAAAAACATGGAGGAACCCTAAATGTATATTACTAAATAAAAGAAGCTACTCTGAAAAGGCTACATACTGTATAATTCCATTTATATAACATAAAAGGCAAAACAATAGAGACTCAGTGGTTGCCAGAAATTTGGGGGCGTGGAAGGCTGACCAGATGAAGGGCATGGGATATTTTGGGGGGTGAAGTGAAACTATTCTGCATGATAATTGTAATAATGAATACACAATACTTTCCATTTTCCAAAACCCATAGACCTGTACCAGTCAACCTGCCCAATCTCGCGTTCATAGTCAACACCAGTCAGTATAGGAAAGACTCTGGCCCATCACGCAGTCATTTTGTGATGTGAGAGATATAACTTCTAGAACAGAGGCAAATATTTCATCCTCTTATGCCCGTACCCTCTACCCCAAACTGTTCCATTCAGTTGTTCGCTACCTTTATTTCAAAAATGGAAACTTGCAGATTCCCCTTAAAGCCGGTCTGATGTAAACACTCAGAGTGCTGTAGGACTCAGCAACCCCCATTCCTGTCTCCAGGTTGACAGGTCTTCTGGGGATCAGAGGGTTAACTAAGCAGGAGGGTCTACAGGGAACACTGTTCAGATTTATCCACACCCCCTCGAACCTTTAATTAGGCCTTGTGAAATATCACTTGACCTTTTATTCTACATAATAATTCCCAGATGATCAGGGTATTTTAATTTTATTTTACATCTAAATTTGGGATACTCGTAGCCGGTCTCAAATCCCAGCTCACCAGTTACGTCAATTGGACAGCTCACGCAAGAGCTGCGCAATTCTGGTGAAGTGTTTACATCTGCAGCGGTAAATGAGAAATGGTTTATTAATAACCGTGGCGTCATTGAGAGGGAGGGAGAACCGAGGGGATAGAGACAAGCGCATAACCTCCTCCCCTCTTCTCCCCCCCACCCCCTGCCCGCCCCCCGCCAAATGCCCACGCTGGTGCAGGAGTGGATAAGAACCCATCCCGTCCCTGCAATGCAGCAAGAGGAGTGCGCATGCTCCCGGAAGACTCTCTCAGGACCCAGAGACACAGCCCCCCCATCCCCCTGTGCTGCTGTGAACACAAGTGACTCATGAAGAGCTTTGTTCTCAGAAACACAGCTTTTACTGATGGGCCTGAAATCAGCTTTTACTCAAGAATCCTAATTTCAAACATTCAAGCCCTAGTCCATTGAAGAACATAGCACATATTTTAAAAGCTATCCTTTCCAGCAGACTGTAATCAATTTTGTCATCCAAAGGACAATAAAAAGAAAAACCTGCACAGATATGACACAGGGCAAACCCAAACTGCAACTATTGTGGCCTCGCCTTGAATGGCCATGTCTGTCCTCAGCGACCTGCACCAGTCCTGAGCTAGGCATGCTCCTTTGGGCTCATGCTCTGGGGTTAGAACGGTTAAATGGACGAAAGGCTGTCATTGAGCACAATTTACATTCCTGATATTAGGGCCTCTTAAGGCTATGTTTTTTTTTTCTTTTCTTTATTTTTATTTTATTTTATTGAGCTGTTCTTGAAGTCACCCTTGACTCTCTATCAAGTTCTTAACTCACCTCTTGCCGAATTCCATCTGCCTTTTAATTCCACATCTTAAACCATAGATGATCAGGACTTCTCCATTCCTCCACACCTGAATCGAAGGCCCCAGTATTCCATCCCAAATGTCCACACCCACAGTTGCATTTGGATGGGAAGCAGATGGGCAGAAAGGCAAATTATTTGGAGCCACTGAAGGCTGTCTTCATAGTAATAGAACAGAAAATGGCTGATAAACGGCTGTCAGCCCAAAGGAAAGGATGGCGGGTTAGAAGGGTCGGCAGCGCATTAACCCTCTGTATCTCCCTACCATTCCAACCCCTGCTTCTGCTGTGACCCTAAAGGAGACACAAGCACAATGAAGAACTTGCCAGGCATCAAAGAAGAGAGTGGAAGGCCGGAAGCCCCCTCCTCTCAACGGGAGGGCTCATGGCTCGCCCCTCCTTCCCTCCTGCACACACCCCCTCCCAGCTGTTGGGCTACACATTTTTTTCACAGAAACAAAGCTCTCACAGACGCAGACCAGAACAACAGATTTCTCTGAGAATACCCCCAATAGCAAACATTCTACTCTGAGTTTTGCCAAATAGTGAAGATATTACTGAAGTGCACCCCTGCCTGTGAGCAGTGACGGAATATTGGGTTTGGGGGATGTGGCTGTCAGTATTGCAGAAATCTTGGTTGAACTACCTGAAGCTTTAATGATTTATTCATTCTGTCTTTACTGGGACCCATCTCCCCTTCACACTCTTAATTCATCTTGTCCATCCCCAGCTTTATGTAATTCACTGTTTGAATCCTGAGACTCTCAGTTTTTGTTAACCTTTTATTCTACACATGAACCATAGATCCCTTTAGACGTTTCTGTAGCAAATCAGTAAATTAAGGCAACTTAAGTGGAGGCAATTTAAATCTGAACAGTTATAGAATATAAAATAGATGATTAGGGCTCTCAAGCTTGGAGAAAAGAATTGGCTGGAAGGTTTAGAATAGAGAAGTGTCCCAGCCAGCATCTCCCCAGCCCCCAACAACTCCCCTCCCCCAGCACTTTGCTTCTCTGAATAAGGAAGAGAACACTGGCACAAAGAAGATCCCTCGGTATACAAAGCCCAGTGTGGAGACCCCTGGATGCACAAAGAAAACTTCCCCTTCCCTCTGTTCCCCACACTGAGCTCCGTGCTGGCTCTCACGTACAACCTTGCACAGCCTGGACACTACATTCTCTGAAGGGCCTTAATTTCAAGCATTTTGCAGTAGATTTATCCATGCGGGATGTCTTCTGAATCCCACGCAATAATTTTCTCAAGGACTGAAGTGTGAAATGAAGCTATTAGGGAAATAGTAGACATTTATGAAATGGAAGCAATTTTCAAAACCTGCACTTATTCTGTTCAATTTCTGATACCATTTCAGTCCTCTGAGCCATCACTATACAAGTTGTCTAATTAAAATCTCCTTCCCTTTCAGTTTTACATCATCTCTAACATATTTTCTCCATGGGGCCCAATTAACCCATCCTGAGCTTAGCACCAATGAATACCCGCAGATATTGACCAGAGAAACCCAAATGGGTCAATTGCATGAGGCCACTATCAGACTATCAGATTGCTCTGTAGGACACACCGCACAACTTGTCTGCCACAACCCCAAACTCAGAGGGAGGGAGAATGGGGTATATCGAGGAAGGTGAAAAAACAAAAAAACAAAAACAGAAAACAAAAAACAAAAAGAAGCCAGCATTCTCTCATCTGTCTGTGCCCCATCCCCTCTTCTATCGGGAGCTAAGACAAAGGGGTCGCCAGTGCTCCTAGAAGACTCTCCTGAAGGCAGAGGGCCCCCCTTTTGTCCCTTCCTCCTCCCCTACACTCTCCTTTGGAGCTCTTTGACACTGGCTGGCTTTGTCTTTAGAAATAAAGCCTGTACAAAATGAGTCATTATACCAGATTTCCCTCAGATAGCCCTGATTTAAAACATTGTCGTCTTGCACCTGGGCACACGATTGAACATTAGTGTCGCATCTTTTCCAGCCCCTTGTGAATAAAGAATACAATCAGGACACCAAAACACAAATTTATGAGGCTAAAGCAATGCTCCCTGTTTTCTTCCTGCATTCTTTATGATGTCTTGTCATTCTGTCAAGCTCTTAACCCACTGCTTGTCAAAATCCTGCATCCTTTTCATTCTGTGTAAAAGACACATACGCATGTGCGCACACACACACACATACACAAAGAAAATGAGGGCTTAATCTTTCCCTCTACACCAGTATCAGGGACCTTAATTATCTATTTCAAGTCCTAAGGACCTGCAGTTACTTGTAGGTAAATTAGTGAGATGACAGAATGGAGTAATTCTTGAGCAGTAAGGCTTAGACTGGACTCATCAGTAAAACACCAAAAAGTCGTTCGTCAAATACAGGGAATTTAGAGAAAGTGAGAGGAAGGCATGTAGAGAAGGGCATGCTCCATCTATTGCCTTTGCTGGCACAACCCCAGATGCTCTGGTGAGAGCAACCTGAAGGAAACAGGTGCATGAAGAAGTGCGTAAAGGTCCCAGGAATCCTGCTCTATCTCACGGGGACAGCACCATGCCATTGCCTGTGGACAATTCTACTGTGGGGCAGAATAGAGCTTTTAACGTGAAGCCATGCTTACATTTGATGTCCAACCAGTAACCATATCTCCAGAATCTCAAATCCAAGTATCCCAGTTTCTAATCTCTACTTCCCATTTGTGCTCTCTAGAAAATCAATGTTAGCAATACCTAGATCCTTATGGAATTCAGTTTCTTCAACCCTTTATTTTCATATTGTCTTTTTGCTTCTTCTTAGCTTTGTCTGTCTGCCTACTCCACGCACGTCCCTTAGCCTAGTACATCCATATATGGCCCCTACTTCTTGTTTACTCCCTGTCCTAGTCCTGAGTCCCATATATGTCTGAAGAAAATTAGTCAACTGTGTATTTTTTTAAAGGTTTTTTTTTTTTTTTATTTCAGCATATTATGGGGTACAGATGTTTAGGTTACGTGTGTTGCCCTTGGTTTCCCCTCCAAGTCCGTGTTTCAAATATGTCCATCCTTCGGGTAGTGCACATTGCACTCCTTGTGTATACAAATACTCGTCCCCTCCTCCCTCCTCCCCCCTCCTCCCGCCGCCCTCTCCCTTCCCCAGCATCCAATAGATGTTGTTCTGATATGTGCATTTGTG
>NW_012143190.1:4270986-4277335 GCF_000956105.1 Propithecus coquereli | reverse complement strand
TAGACAGCCCACAGAATGGGAAAAAATATTTGCTCTCTACACATCTGATAAAGGGCTGATAACCAGAATCTATCTAGAACTCAAAAAAATCAACTGTGTATTTTTTAATAAAGATTTTTCAAATTTTGTTGTGATAAAATACACATAACATAAAATTTCCATTCTAACCAGTCTTAAGTGTACGGTTCAGTGGTACTAAACCTATTCATATTATTGTGCCACCATCACCACTATCTATCTCCAGAGCTCTTTTCATCTTGCAAAACTGAAACTCTGTACCCATTAAACAATAACTCCCCAATCCCTGCTCCCCACAGTCCTTGGCAGTTATCATTCTGTTTTCTCTTTATGCCTTTGACTACTCTAACTACCTCATTTAAGTGGAGTCATGTAATATTTTTTATTTTTGTGACTGGCTTATTTCACTTAATATAATAGGCCCTCAAGGGTCATCAATGGTGTTTCATATGTCAGTATTTTCTTCCTTTTTAAGGCTGAATAATATTCCATTTTATGTATATACCGCATTTTATTTATCTATTTATCCATCCATGAACACTTTACTTTGCTATTTTAGTGATTGTGAATAAATGCTACTATGGACATGGGTATACAAGTATCTCCTTGAGACCCTGCTTTCAATTATTTTGGGCATAGGCCCAGTAGTGGAATTACTGGATCATATGGTAGTTCTATTTTTAATTTCTGATGAACTGCCCTACTGCTTTCCACGGCAGCTGTACCATTTCACATTCCCACCAACAGGGCACAAGTGTTCCATTTTCTCAACATTTTCACCAACACTTGTTTTCTGTTTGTTTGATTGTTTGTTTTTAAATTTTATAGTAGTCATTTGAATGGGTGTAAAGTGGTTATTTTATTGTGGATTTAATTTGCATTTTCCTGATTAGTGATGTTCAACCATGGTTTTTAACTTCACATTTAGATTATAATCATAAACTTCTGCAGGGCCCCTGCAGAAATGGCTCTAGACATGTACTTCTACTGTTAAAACTAGAAAACTGGTAAAAATACATGAAAGCATGACACTGGGAAACAATTTTCAATATATGTAAGAGGACTGAAATGAGCAAAGTATTATATATGCTCTCTAATAAAAATAGCATTAAATTGGAAATTAATAGCAGACAGATGTCTTGAAGCCCCCCTGAACACTTGGATATTCGACATCAACCTTGTAAATGATCCATGTGTCAGAAAGGAAATAACAAGAGAATAGAAAAGTTAAGGCGATGTGGGGAATAATTGTTCCATCTTCCTTCATTTCTCATTGTCCAGATCCCTCAGAAAAGCAGAAGAATCTATCAAGTGGGCACCCAACTTTGGCTTTTCTCATGTTGTAAACATTCATGAACATATGGAAGTTGGCCCTTCCTACCCTTATCCCCTTCCATTTTAGAAAACAAATGTTTCAAATTCCTGTTCCAATTATCAATCAAACCAGTACTTTAAAAAGTGATGTGCAATGTAATATGTACATTTGATGTGAAATCTTTTTTTTATTGTTGTTGTTGTTGGGCACTCTGTGCTATGTGTTTCTTGTTCTAACGAATTGTAAATTGGCCATTTAAATTGGTATGGCTTTTCTGTTTCATCCGTTTTATAGTGTTATCAGCACTTGCATATACCACTGCAAAGTGCAGTCTTGAGTTTCTATTCCTTTCAGACTCATATATAGCTTCTTGGAACTACCAATGTGGTATGATACAGTCTTCTTGCTAGCTCTGTGTGAGACCTTCTTTCCAAGGAATCTTCCCCATAGCCATTTGTGGTCTTGGTCTTTCTCACTGCCATACATGAAAGCTCTTGCTGGCATTCTGTGCCTTGAAGAATGCAAGAGAACTATATTAGTGACCAGCCCATCCATCCAATGTTGCAGCTCCTCCATGTCCACTCATTTCATGGACCAAGGTGGCCAATTCAAGCAAGAGTGCCAAGGTGTCCACTAGCTGGTTTCAGTTACCTTCTGATCCTGGAGGGAGATTCTTCTGATGGACAGGGACATGTTATCACTTTATTGTGCCCCTTAAATTCTCAGAGTGACTCCTACAGGACCATATCCCATGCAGGAACCCCTTTAATAACCCAGTTCTCCATTGTCATCTGCCTGACCATATGGTCGGGTCATTAGTCACTGCCCATAAGTTGGTAAAAACCCAAACATTGGGGTTCTTATTTTTGTTCAATTATTCTATCACTGCCAGGGAGGAAAAAACATGAAATTCTGACTATTGAACTGATTTGTTCTTATTGTTCTCAATCGGAGTTTTTTGTTTGTTTGTTTTGTTTTGTTTTGTTTTTGTTTTTGTTTTTTCCCACACATCGTGCCAAAAGACCTGCCCCTGCCTCCAGGCAGAGTAAAGGGGTCGTTTTTTGTGTGTGTGTTTTTTTCTTTTTTTCTTTTCCTCTTCTCTTCCTTTTTTCTTTTCTTTTTCTTCTTTTTCTACTTTTTTCTCTTCTTTTTTCTTTCTTTTTTTCTTTTTCTTTTCATATCCTTTTCTTTTTTTCCTTTTTTTCTTTTCGCTTCTCTATATACATACTTCTCTTAATTCTTGCTCTTTACTGTTTTTTGTATCTATATATACATACATATATATACATTTTTCTTCTTTCCTTCTCTTTCCCTTCTTCCTCCTCTTTGCTCTCTTTCTGTGAGTGTGTATGTGTGTGGGTGTGTGTCTGAAGCCCACGACTACAGAAGCCCGACTGTTGAATCTCCACAGAGGGGCTGTTTTGCACCAAGGAGACAGCGCGCACCCTTGAGAGTGTCTAGTGACCTAGGAGGCCACTCTTCAAGATGAGACACGCGGTCACCTCTCTGCTACGACTTGGTGGCCAGAGCCGCCGGCCAAATGGACAGATTCCACTGCGGGAAGGGCCGAGTAGAGAGTGAAGGAGGCTGTTTTCCCAGCGGAGTCCTGTAGCCTCATTTTCGCGGTGACTTGGTAATCAGCGCCTCCTCCCAAGGAATTAGTTCCCCACCCTTGGCAGTGCGGAGGAACAAGGGAAGCTGTTCTCTGGACTGTGACCCTGTGGGGGAGGTGGATGACCCTTGACTACTACGATCTGACCACCAATATTGTGTACTAAAGGGACTGACCCCACATCCACTGCGGTGGAATAGCAGGACAGGCTGCTTTCGGGTCTGGGTCCCTCAGGGGTCTTAGGCTGGGCTTCTCTAGCATCCCTGAAGTATGTACTTCTTTCCAGCTAGTCAACCCTGCCCTTGAAGGGGTGGAATAATAATACATCTTAAGTGGTAATAAGGCTCAAGTAGCCCTTGGGAGTGGCAAAACATTTCCCAAAGACTCAGGCTTTTGTATGTTTTTTCCTTCCATCAGCTGGTCATAGTATGGCAGTCTTTCAAACAGAATGTTGTGCATTCACCTTGGAACTACCATTTGTAAACCAAATAGCTTTGTGTTGGTCAAACAAGTGCCATTCATAGAGCATCACTCACATCGGACAGTTCCATGGGTGGTTCCAAAGTTGGCCTTCAAGGGAAAGAGACTACCTACTCATGAATCTGATGAGTACCTCTTTGCTTTTGTCTGATCACATATGCGTGTAAAAACCATTTACATTTTATTATGTAGTTCTTCTGGGTACTACCTTTCTTATTAGAACATTTCCCTAATGTTACTCAAGACATCATAGGTATCTCAGGTTACAAGATTATTTTATGCCCTTTATTCATAAGGGGAAGTTCCCATTAATGCTCAAGAGGAAGCCAATGATTGTCTCTCAAATGCTGTATCACTGTGTCTGGAAATTTTATGGTTCAAAATCTCAGCAATCACTGCTGGGCGACACCCACTGGCTTTTTCCATAAACTGTAGGATGCATAAATGTGTGTTGTAGATACTTCCAGAATTATATCTGAATGTGAATAAGGACCCAAAGACATTGATTGAGCTACTGTATTTTGCAATGATACATAGGTTACCATCGTTTGGATTCCCATTCAAATACATCCTTTTTGGGTAGTGTTATGGATAGGAGCTAGTAATATACTTTGATTGGAATATGCATCATCCAAAATCCAAACAAACTGACCAGGTGTTGTATTTCTTGCTCAGTTTCAGGTGATAGGCAGTGGCAATGGTATGGTTTGGATGTGTTGCAGGTGAGAACTAATAGGAGGTGTTTGGACCCTGGAGGTAGATACCTCATCAATAGGTTAATGCTCTCTCTGGTGTGTGAGTGAGTTTTTACTCTATTAGTTCCTGTGACAGCTGCTTATTAAAAAGCTCCCTCCCATTGCTTTCTTTCTAACCACATGATCTCTGCACAAACCAGCTTCCCTTCTTCCTTCCACCATGAGTATAAACAGCCTGAGGCCCTTACTACATGCAGATGCCCAATCTCCTTGAACTTTCTAGTCATTAGAATGCTGAGCCAAATAAGCCATTGTTCTTTATAAATTTCCCATCCTTGGCTATTCCTTTACAAAAACACAAAACAAACTAAGGCAGAAATTTACTTTTTGCTGTTTGTGGAATGTCACAGGTGGCTCCTACTCTGGTTATCCATAAGAGTTTCACCATTCAGGCAGGTCCTTGGATTTTTGATGGATTTATCAACCATTCTATATTAGTCATGTGTGCCACCACTGAATTGAAGTGAGTCCCAGCTTCTTCAGTTTATGATATTATCATGATATCATCCATGTGGTTTATTATCACACTCAGACTCTGTACTAAGTCCAACATTTCTTCTAACCAAATTATAACAGTAAGCTTATAAATTCACATAACCCTGTGGCAATACAACAAATATAAATTGGATCTTTTTCTCATGATGGCAAACTGATTGGCTCTTTTATGAGATAGGAAATGAGAAAAAAATAAGTTAAAATCAATCATTGAGTGCCAGTCTCTTTGGGTTTGTTGCATTTTTTGCGCTATTGAAACCATATCAGGAACTTCTGATATTGTTGGTGGTACTACCTTATTCATGCCTTGATAATCTACTATTAATTTCCATGAGTCATTCAGTTGCATCTTGGATGACCCAGGGATATTGTACAGATAAGTTTTTGGTACCTGCTCTTCAACTGCTAAAATGTCATTTAGTAAAGTGTCAATCTCTCTCTCTCTCTCTCTCTCTCTCTCTCTCTCTCTCCTCTCTCTCTCTCTCTCATGACGTGTTTGATACTGTTTCAAGTTAACATCAGGTGTGAGTTCAGGCAGTTCTATTGGTTCCCACTGAGGATACCAATTAGCACTGAATGAAGGGTTAGCTATGAGCCTTCTGTATTACAATATTAGATGGGGTAAGTATTCCCTAGACAGATATAACATTAATGCTAATATTACATTCAGGTAAGGGATATAGAACTATTTCACATATAATTTGTTCATTTCCATTTTTATTTAAACTTCTATCTTAATTTCATCAATTATCACATCCGCATATTTTCCCTGTCTAACTTTAGTTCCTTGTATTAATAGTAAATCACCAACAGGTTTTGGAATCACAATGCATTTGGGTTCTTATGTTGGGGGGCCCCAGAATGGTTTGTTTTTCACACCATGGCCATTTTATGCACATGTGTGTATATGGATTTGATTTCCCAGCCAGGTGTTGGGACAAAAGACCCTTGGCCATTTGTTAATCTTTGTGTTGTTCAATTTCCTGGAGATTTGAGCTCAGGTTTCACACTGTCATCTTTGCTTTCTAGTTTTAAACATTTCTCCAATACAGAATAAAGTGGATTGATTTAAAATCTTTCAACACTGGAGTACAGTAGGGCATCCCATTGGTCTACTTAACCTCTGATAGTACTACAGCAAGTACTCTGTTGACCTCATCAATGTCTGTGTATTAGTCTGTTTTGTGTTGCTCTAACAGAATACCACTGGATATTTTATAAAGAACAGAGTTTTAGGCTGGGTGCGGGTGGCTCACACCTGTAATCCTAGCACTCTGGGAGGCTGAGGCAGGATTGCTTGAGTCCAGGAGTTCAAGAGTTCAAGACCAGCCTAAGTAAGTGCGAGACCTCATCTCTACAAAATAATAATAATAATAATAAAAGGGAAATTAGCTGGGCATAGTGGTGCTTGCCTGTAGTCCCAACTATTTGGGAGGCTGAGGCAGGAGAATCGCTGGAGCCCAGGAGTTGGAGGTTGCAGTGAGCTATGATGATGCCACGGCACTCTAGCCTGGGCAACAGAGAGAGACCCTGTCTCAAAAAAAAAAAAAAAAAGAAAGAAAAACAGAGTTTTGTTTCAGTACATGAAGTGTTTATCTTAGTAGAGAACTTTCTTCAAAGGAGTCTACGAAAACGACTATAATTAGTAAGTGAATTTAGCATGGTCAGATGATC
>NW_012143190.1:4265431-4270936 GCF_000956105.1 Propithecus coquereli | reverse complement strand
AAAAAAAAAAAAAGAAAGAAAAACAGAGTTTTGTTTCATATAATTCTGGAGGCTGGGAAAACCAAAGTTGAAGGGCCCATATCTGGTGAGGGCTTTCTTGGTGCGTCATTCCATAGTGGGGGAAGATGGAAGGCTAAGAGAGCACATGAACTCAAAGTCTCAAGCCCTTTTATAATTGGCATTAATCCATTCATGAGGGTGGAGCCCTCATGATCTAAACAACTCCTATGAGGCTCCAATTGTCAACACTGTTACATTGGGGATTAAGTATCGACCACATGGTTTTGGGGAGACACAGTCAAACCATAGATGCATGCTTTATTCATTCATATCCTTAATAAACATTTATAAACTTCCACTCTACTGAGACAAGTCTCTATAATATTTGTGTTGTCTTCTCCCATTCTCCTGTGGGTCCCTCTAATTTTCTTAGCACCTGTATTACCCATAACATGAATAAAAGCCGTAACTATTGCAATGTAAGAAGTAAAACTAGCTATATTTGTACATGAAGTGTTTATCTTAGTAGAGAACTTTCTTCAAAGGAGTCTACGAAAACGACTATAATTAGTAAGTGAATTTAGCATGGTCAGATGATCCAAAAATACACAAAAATAAATTTTATATCTATATATTACCATTGAAAAATTGGAAAGCATAATTTAAAATAGCATTAGAATGGCATTAAAATATTTTTAAATTCTTAGTAATAAATTAAAAATATATATATCCAAGAGTTCTATGCTGAAAACTGTCACAAATTGCTGAGATAAATTAAAAATGACCTAAATAAGTTCATGGATTGCAAGATTCAGTTTTACTAAGACGTCATTTTTCTGACACTGATCTGTAGATACAATGCAATTCAAAGTAAATCCCAGTATTTTATTTTGGTAGAAATTATCAAGCTACTTCTAAAATTCACATGAAAATACTAATTTATAAGGAATAATCAAATACTTTTGACAAGACATACTAAAATGCTATAGTATTACGGAGAATTTGTTACTTGCCTAAGGACAGACATATAGATCAATGAGTAAGAAGAATAAATCCAGCAACAGAGCCACACATAGTGTCAGATGATTTTTAACACAAGTGCCAAGTTAAGTTAGTAGGATAAGGATCATCTTTTAACAACTCATTTTGAAAAAACAACAATAAATAAACCTCAAACTTTTTCTCACACTGTACACATGTGACTTAAAATGTCAATATATACTAGCCCTAAATATGTTGAATAAAGCTATAAAATTTTGAGAAAAAAGAAAGAGGAAAGCTGTATGTCATTAAGTAAACAAAGCTTACATAAACAGGGGACAAAAATGCAAGGCATAAAAATAAAAAAGATAGCATTGATTTCATGAAATTAAAAATGATTTTCAAATGAGTTGACTCTTCCATTCTTTCTTTTCCGTTTAGAAAACTTCCATTAGCCATTCTTTTATAGCACATATGATGATGACAAGTTCTCTATAATAGTTTTCCTCCTTCTGAGTATGTCTTCATTTCTTCCTCATTTCCAAAATACATTTTCAGCAAATATAGATTCTGGAGTGGCAATCCTTTTTATTAAGAACTTGAAAATTGTTGTACCATTTCCTTTTCACTCCCATGGTTTCTGATGAGAATTCCACTGATTTTCGAATTGTTTTTTCCCTACAGGTAAGGTGTTGTTTCTCCCCAACTGCTTTCAAGATTTTTTCTTTCTGATTTAGTTTTCTTAAGTTTGACTGTGATGTATCTTGTCCATTTCCTTAGGTTTATCCTGTTTGAGATTCATTCGACTTCTTAATTATGTATGCTTACGTCTTTTGCCAGATTTTGAAAGTGTTCAGGCATGATTTCTTTGAATGGCAGTTTATCCCTGCCATCTTTCTTTTGTCCTTCTGAGACTCCTATGATGTAAAATTTAGATCTTTTATTGTAGTGTCACAGGTCCTTGAGGTTCCATTCATTCATTTATTTTTCTGGTCTATTTGCTCTCTGTTATTAAGAATAGGTAATGTCTATTATTTTAACTTCAACCTCACTGATTCTTTTCTCTATTCCCTCTGTTTTTCTGTCAAACCCATCATTTGAACATTGTGTTCTTCTACAGCTTTACTAAATCTGTTTATTAATTTTAAGAACTATTTAATTGTCCCTATAAGATTTTCTACATACAGGATCATGTTGTCTGTGAATAAAGGCAACTTTATCTCTTCCTTTCTAATGTATATAGTCTTTTCTTCTTCTAACCTTACAGTACCAGTTAGAACATCCAGTATAATGTTGAATAGAAATGGTATAAGTGAGCATCCTTTATTATCATCAGTGGTGCATGTAAAAAGTCCTGAAATGATGAAGAAATAATTCAGTCTTTTGTCATTAAGTATGATTTTAACTATAGATTTGTCTTAGATAGCTTTCATTAGTTTGAGGACTTTCTTTTCTATCTCAAGTTTGATAATTTTTATCATGCACGAATGTTGAATTTTGTCTAACAATTTCTCTAAGATGATTATATAATCATCTTAATCATATAATCTTTATGATTATCTAATTTTCCCTTTATTCCCTAAATATGGTTAATTGTATTGATTGAAATTTTAACATTTCTTCTACCTTGTATAATACTAATTAGGTCATGATTTATTATATTTTTACATGCCGATGGATTTAATGTTATGCTATTTTATTAAAATTTTTATATCCATATTCATGGATAATTAATCTTAGTTTTCTTATAAGGCCTTTTTAATTTTAATTTTTTTAATTTCAATTCTTATAATGTATCTGTTTGTTGTTATGAGTCTAATTCTGCTATAAAAAAATAGTTGGAAAAAACTCTATCCTTCTTTTATAATAAGAATTTTGGTAGGATTGATACAATACATTTCTTAAATTTTATAAAATTCATCAGTGAAACTATGAGTCTGGATTTTTCTTTTTCTTAGTTGGAAGATTTTAAATAGCAAATCCTTTAGCAATACCTATTAAATTAATAAGTTTATTACTACACAAGTTATAGAAAATGTGAAGATACACAAATTACCAATTTTATAAATAAAAAGATAATATATCAGCAGACATTCTGAAAACACTAAGAGATAATACAGGAATATTTTGAAAACTTTTATGCCATTAAATCTGACAACTTACATGAAATACACAAATTTGTCAATTTATTAGCATCCGTGTGCATGTAACAAGTCCAGTAGCTTATCATCTATCTAAACAGACGAAAATCACCAAACTCCCTTTCTGTGAGTACTATCTAACTTTATTCCTTTTCTCAGGGCATTTGTTCAGAAATGAAGGCAGCTCTCTCATTTTTCTTGTAGAAAAGCGATGATACAAAATAGCCTCAACTATGTACATGGACTCACATAGAAAGGGCACTTCTTCCTCTTGTAGGAGGAGATGACCTTGGCCTAATCTTTTCTCCTAAAGAAAGGAATATTCTGTCTGATATCCAGCTTTACGTAATTATTAGCACACAGCACAAACTATACAATAACGATAACCTTTGCTTAATCTCCTTTATTGCAACACCAAAAAATCTACATTTACTAACTTTAACTTCCTTGTTCTCCCTTTTTACTCAACAACATGTCTTAGCCAATCAGGCAAGGACACAATTGTGTGGTCAAAATCCTGGGCAATGAGATGAGACACAGCCCTAGGTCTGCATTAGGGATAAGAATGTGAATAACTTTATTATATTGTGCACTGGCTAGCTGCTTTTGCTGCCACTGCGTGCCCTTCTTATCAGAAGTAAAGATTTTGCCTTGCCGAGACAATTTGCAGTATCTGACTGTTTTCTTAACGACACCGCGGGTCACTTCTCACACTGACCCTAATGACTCTTCGAAATTCATAAATCGTAATTATAAAATACTGGATACTTTCTTCCTAACTGTAGAAATAAGACAATGATATCTTGTTCCTGAAACTAGCAAATAGTTTTTATAACTAATAAGTGAATTTTAGCAAAGCTGTAGAACACAGGGACCACAAGATGGGTTTGGCAGAAAAATGGATGGAAGAGAAAAAAGAATCAGTGAAGTTGAAGATAGAATAATAAAAATTAACTAATCTTCACAAAAAAGTGCAAATAAACCAAAAAAATAAATGAATGAAAGACTAGAGCCTCAGGGACCTGTGGAACTATAATAAAAGATCTAAACTTTACATCATGTTTGAGTCTCAGAAAGACAGGAGAAAGATGGCAGGAATAAAATACTATTAAAAAAATCATACCCGAAAACTTTCAAAATCTGGAAAAATACATAAGTATTCACAATCAAAAAGCTGAATGAATCTCAAACAGGATAAATCTGAGGAAATGGACAATAAGCTAAAACATAGTCAAACTTCAGAAAACTAAATCCGAAAGAAAAAAATCTTGAAAGCAGCTGGGGAGAAACAACACCTTACCTGTAAGGGAAAAACAATTTGAAAATCAGTAGAATTCTCATCAGAAACCACGGGGGCCAAAAGGAAGTGACACAACAATTTTCAAGTTCTGAATGAAAAGGATTGTCACTCCAGAATCTTATATCTGCTGAAAATGTATTTTGGAAATGAAGAAGAAATGAAGACATTCTCAGATGCAGGAAATCTAAGATATAGTTCATCTAAGATTTCTCACCATCAGATGTGCTATAAAAATGGCTTATGGACATTTTCTGAACAGAAAGGATGTGATGAAAAATGGAATTTTGAAACCTCGGGAAGGAAGAAAGAACACAATATGAGTCAAAATATGAGTAAATATAGTAGACTTTTCTTCTCCTATTCAGTCTCTTAAATTTTGTTTGATGTTTGAAGCAAAAGTTATAACATTTTCTGGTGGAGTTCTAAATGCAGGTAAAGGGAATAAGTGAGATCACTGTATTGCAAATGAGGGAAAGCAAAGGTACAGGGAATGTTTCTATACTTCTTTTGAACTGGTAAAATGGTAAGGCCACTGTATTGTCATAAGTTATTTATATATAATAAAATATTTAGAGCAACCCCTGAAAAGAGCTATGTAAAGAAATAGATACATTCACAAACAATGTAGATAACTCAAAAAAATGTTTAAGTAACCCACAGGAAAACATGTACAATAAAAAAAGAGAATAAGGGAAAACAGAAAATAAACAGAAAAAATCAAATAGTGGACTTATGAAACAATGTTTCAATAATTAGATTATATGTAAATGGTCAAAATACAGCAATAGAAACAGAAAGTAGTTTGCCAGAATAGATTTAAAAACACGACCAAACTATAGGTTTTCAAGAAGAAATTTAATTCAAGTATAACAATGTAAGCAGGTTGAAAGTAAAAGAATGAAACATAGAATGTTTCATTTATATATATGTATGTACATATGCAATATATATGTATATAACATATAGTGTGCACATCTTATATGCTTTTTGTATGAACCATTTATGCATATATATATATATGGTTTATGGCCCAGGATATGATATACACATTATATCATATATATGATATATATTATAGACATA
>NW_012143190.1:4261712-4264690 GCF_000956105.1 Propithecus coquereli | reverse complement strand
AAAAAAAAAAAAAAAAAAAAGAACGAATAGGAGCAGGTAAAATAAAATAAAATTCAAATCAGATAAAAACTATAAAGAAAAAATAAATGAGCATGCCACTGTTTTTTTAAACAACAATAAAATTGATAAACCTCTAGCAAGATTGAGAAAGAATAAAAAAAGTGAAGATTCAAATTACCAACACTAAGAATGAAATTGGTAATATTACTAGAGACCCTGCAGACAAAATAAGATAATAAGTGAATACTACAAACAATTCTACACATAGAAATTTTATGACTTACAAGAAATGAACCAATTTCTCAAAAAGAGCAAACATTACCACACACCCAATATAAAATAGATGATTTGAATAGCCTATAGCTACTAAAGAAATAGAACTCATAATTTAAAAATTCTCCCCAAAGATATCTCCAGGCCCAGATGTTTATACTGGATATTTCTACCAAACATTTAAATAAGAATTAATACCAATTCTATGATATTTTCCAGAAAATAGAGGAGGAGGTAATACTTTCCAATTTATTTTATGTAGGTAGGATTACACTGATACCAAACCAGGCAAAGACAATACCAGTTAATAAAAAAAAGAAGCAAGAAAACTACAGGCCAATATATCTTATGACTTTATATGCAAAAATGCTCAACAATATAATACCAATATAATTTACCAAGAAATAAAACAAATCATACACCATGACCAAATGAAGTACATTCCAGGGATATAAAACTGGTTTAATGATTGCAAAGTAATTAATACAATTGATCATATAAAGTAGCTGAAAAAATCATATGGTCATATAAATCACTGAAGAATAGTGATAAAATTTAACAACCACTAAGCTTATCAAGCATAGACATCAGTGTCTAATCAAGAAAAAGAACACAGACAGTAAAAAATTAGTTTAGAAAAGTTACTAAACAAACAAACACATAAAGACCAACAACAAATAGTGCCAACAATAAACCCTTTAGAAGATAATTTAATTTCTAGGGTTGACACATATATTATTTGAAAAGTCCAGTTTTTCATAAAAATTTGGGAGACATATAAAAATGAAAGAAGAAAGTAGGGTTCATATATAAGGGGGTGAAGCAATCAATAGAAACTCTCCCTAATAAAGCCAGATGTCGGACTTACTAGGCAAACACTTTAAATTACCTATTTTACATCACAAAATAGATAATATCAATAAAGTGAGAGAAATTATGAAATAAACAGATATAATTTATGGTTGAAAAGTAAATAACTGAAATTTGAAAAAATGCTAGAGGGATCCAACAGCAGATTTAAGCTGGTAAAAGAAAGAATAAATAACCTTGAGGATAGCTCAATTGAGATTCCTCAGTGAGAAAAACAACAAGAAAAAAATTCAGAAAAATAGAGATTTATGGACCTAAGAAACATCATCTTCAAAGGTAACCACATATGCATAACAAGTGCCCAGAGGACAGAGAAAGGAGAAAGGGACAGAAAGAATATTTGAAAGAGTAATGGTCCCAATCTTAAAAAGTGCAAGAGTGAAACAACTCATGCTATACAAAGGGTCATCATTAAGATTAACAGTGATTACACACACACACACACACACACACACACACACACACATACACACACACCAAAAAATGGAGGACAGAAGGTAGTAGAATGACATGCAAGAATTCTTTTATCCAGCATTCTCAACTTTCCAAATCTGAAGAAATTAAGACCTTCCTATATAAAACAATAGCAATAACAAAAATAAAACAAACAAAGCTAAGAGAATTCATTAATAATCCTCTTCTACAAGAAATACTAAATGGAATACATCAGGTTGAAATAAAAAAGATACTAGAAATAAAAAGCCTTGGTAAAAGTAATTACTTGGGTAAATATCAAATAAAATATAAATGTATTTATTATTTTTAACTCTTTTATCCTATCTAATTTATATGGAAACCAAATTGTACCTTTATGCAGTCATAAAAGTATGATTGTATACCTATGTTTATGGGGTTACAATGGATAAAGATGTAATTTGCATAAAAAAGCAGCACAAATTGGGGGAGAGAAGAGAGCTATAAAGGAGCAAAGTTCTTGTATACTATTGAAGTTAAATTGGTATTAATATACACTAGATTGTTATAAATTAAGCTGTTAATTATAATCCCCAAGACCACCACTAAGAAAATAACTTAAAATGTATTATCAAAAAAGGCAAGAGAATTAAAATTGTACACTAGGAAATATGTATTTAACACAAAAGAATTTTTTTGAGTTTATAAGAGGACTAAGGGAAATAAAAAAGAAAGACAAAAGGCATATAGAAAAATAGAAAATTAGCAATTGCATTATTATTAATTCAATGAAATGCAAGCCAATTACAAACTCAAATTAAAGGGCAGATATTGGGGAAATGAATACAAAAATAATTATGTGTTCTCTAGGACAGACATGCTTTACATTCAAAGACACAAATGGGCTGTATTGAAAATAAAAGGATAAAAAAATGCACCAAGCAAACAATACGCAACAACAGAGCTGAAATGCCTGTAGAAATGTTAGAAAAATAAATCTGCAAGGTGAATATTATTATTAGAGAAAAATAAGGATACTTCATAATAACAAATGTTCAATCTCTTCACAAAGATACACCAGTTATAAACATATTCATCCAACAACAGTCTCAAAGTTCATGGGAGCAAGAACTGACATAATTGAATGGAGAAATAAACAATTCAAAAATAATAGTCGAAGACTTCAATACTCCACTTTCAGTAATGGATAGAAAAACTAGACAGAAAATCAATACAGAATAGAGCATTTGAACAACACAATGAAAACCAAGTAGACCTAACAGACACATACTGAACACTTCACACAACAACAGAAGAATGTCCATTCTTCTCAAGTGTTAATGGAACATTATCAAGGGGCAGACAATAAGTTAGGCTTCAAAATGATTTTCAATAAATCGAAAAGGATTGAAATCATACAA
>NW_012143190.1:4250050-4251786 GCF_000956105.1 Propithecus coquereli | reverse complement strand
GCTACGATCCTGGGGAGGGAAACTCCCAGCCCACGTCACAGCCAGGGGAGATCCATCGGCCTGAGGTCCCCCTGGCTGGCAGAGGCCTGGGAGAGGCCACGGAGTGGGGGAGAATGGAGGAAAGCGAGACCTGCTCCAGAGTGTGGGTCTTGGACAGCCCAAGCCTCTAAGCCCAGACTTTCAGCTGAGTGGACCCATTTCCCGGCAGTTTTGCACAGAAACAAAGAGTAGACCTTTGACCCTGCTAGCAGCAGTTGTGGAGCCTGAGGGCAGGCTTGCCAACCCAGCCCCACCCAGACTCACTCCTCCCACTGAGGGGGAGAATAAGGACACACCTGGAAATCCCAGGGCCCCACCCACCACCTGAGGCACAAGAGGGCCTCTCTAGAGGAATAAGAGCTAGCTACAGGACCCAAAAATGGCACCGCAGCTCACTCCTCCCTGCAAGTGCCACCTACTGACAGGGAGGTCATCCTGCACACCCTTTTACTGCATCTACTGATTCATCATAAAGGATGTGGTCGAATCTCACCCACAAACACCACCCACTGGCTCAGAGACTAAACAGGGCGTGTCATTATCCAAACGAAAATTTAAAGACAAGAAGGAACAACTGATCCAGATGGGAAGGAACCAGCGAAAGAACTCTGGAAGTATGAAGACTCAAACGGAAAGCACACCCCCAAAGAGGAACAACAGCTCCCCAGCAATGGACATTAACCAAACTCAGAACACTAAAATGATAGAAGAAGAATTTCAAACATGCATTGCAAGGAAACTGAATGATATCCAAGAAAAAACGGATAACGAACACAAAGAAACCAAAAAAAATCCAGGACTTGGAAGAAAAATTTACTAAAGAAATTGAAATATTAAAGAAAAATCAAACCGATATCCTGGAAATAAAGGACTTATACAGGGAACTACAAAACACGGTGGAAAGCCTCAAGAACAGGGTAGATCAAACAGAAGAAAGAATCTCAAAGATTGAAGACCAGTCCTTCCAATTAAATAAGTCAGTCACAGAAATCGAGCAGAAAATTAAGAGAAAAGAAATAAGCCTACAAGAAATGTGGGATTATGTGAAAAAAGCGAACCTGCGGGTGATAGGGGTTCCGGAAGGTGAAGAAGAAAACACTCAAGGGCTGGATAAGCTATTTGAAGAATTAATAGTGGAGAATTTTCCAGGCCTTGCTAAAAATCTAGATATACAAGTACAAGAAGCTCAACGGACCCCAGGGAGATTCAAAGCACATAGGAAGACACCACGTCACACAGTCATCAGATTGACCAAAATAGCCATTAAAGAGGCCCTTCTACGAGCTGTAAGGCAAAAGAAACAAGTAACATACAAAGGAAAGCCCATCAGAATACCTCCAGATTTCTCAACTGAAACCCTACAAGCAAGAAGAGACTGGGGCCCCATTCTCACTCTTCTGAAACAGAATAATGCTCATCCTAGAATCTTGTACCCTGAAAAACTAAGTTTCATATATGAAGGAGAAATAAAGACATTCTCAGATAAGCAAAAACTGAGGGAATTCACCAAGAGAAGAACAGCTCTCCAAGAAGTACTCAAAACAGAATTACACAAGGATCAGCACAAGAAACACTCTCGAATGTGAAACCACTCAAAAGTTAAAGATCAAAGGCAAGATTCCACAATGGATCAAGACAGAAAACAAAGCAACAAAATGCAATCTAACAGAATGAACAGTAATTCATCCCACTTATCG
>NW_012143190.1:4248343-4250000 GCF_000956105.1 Propithecus coquereli | reverse complement strand
AAAACCATCTCTATTTGTATATAGCATGGTACATACAGAAATTCCTAAGTATCTCACAAAAATATTAGAGATGATTTATTAGAATAAGTTTCCAGACTACATAAGATCAATATTCAAAATCAATTGCATGTAAATAATCAATGCAATAATGAAACTAAGAAAATAATTATGTGTATAACAACATAAAAATGAAATACTTGGGAACAAATTTAACAAAAGAAGTATATGACTAGCACACTGAAAACTGCAAAACATCATTAAAAGAAATTAAAGAAGATTTAACTGATTGAAAAGATATACCACATTCATTTATTGGAATGATTCATATTGTTAAGATGATGTTATGGTTTGACTGTGTCCTCCAAAAGTTCATGTGTTGGAAACTTACGCCTCCATGAAACAGTGTTGGCTTGTATGGTCTAATAAGAGATTCTTGGGTTATGAGGGCTCCACCCTGACTAATGGATTAATGTTGTAATTGCAGGAGAGGATTAGTAATGAGCGTGGGTTGTTATAGAGCAAATTAGCCCCTGGTGCTGCTCTCTCAGTCCTGAATGTCCATTTGCATCACGTTATGATGTAGCACAGAAGCCCTCGCCAAATGCTAGTGCCATGCTCTTTGACTTCCCAGCCTCCATAATTGTAAGCCAAATGGCCATGTTTTCCTTGTAAGTTACTCAGTCTATAATTTTCTGTTACAGCAACAGAAAATGGACTAAGACAAATGGAAAGACTCCCCAAATTAATCTGTAGATTCCACACAATCCCTATCAAGGCCAAAGATGGCTCTTTTTATCCCCCTTTGGTAGAAATTGACAGGCTTATCCTAAAGTTCTTTTGGTAATATAATAGGCTGATAATACCCAAAATAGTCTTAAAAAAGAACAAAGTCGGAGAACTCACATTTTCCAGTATTAAAAATTTCTATATGGTAATCAAATGAGTATAGTACTAGCACAAGAATAGACATAGGTAAATGGACTAGAACTGAGGAACTGGAAATAAACCCATGCATTTGTGTACAACCGATTTTCAACAAAAGTTCCAAAACAATTAAGTGGTGTAGAAAATAATCTTCTCAACAAATGACCTCAGGAAACATGATATCCAGATGCGAAAGAATAAAATAGGACCCCTATCTTACACCATACACAAAAATCAACTGAGAATTGACCAAAGATTACATGTAAGATCTAAGAGCTAAATCTAAAAACAAACTTAAACTGAAAAAAAAAAAAAAACTTAGATAAATAATGAGTGTAGGCATACGTCTTCATGACCTGGGATTAGGCAGGGTCATGTGTCATTACAGCACAGATATGACTCCCAAAGCACAAGTGACCAGAATATTTTTCGAAATTTTAAAATAAGTTGAACTTCATCAAAATAAAAACTGTGATTGAAAATGAATCATCAAAAAGTGAAAGACAACTCAAAAAATAGAAAAAAATATTTGCAAAATAATATATCTACTAAGAGTTGAGCAGCAATACAAAGAATTCTTACAACTCAAAAATAAAAAGACAAATAACCCAGTTAAAAAAAATGGGCAAAGGATTTAAATAGACCTATGCTGAAAGAAGATAAACAAATAACCAATAAACACATGAAAACATGCTCAATGTCATTAGTCATCAGGGAAGTACACATGAAAACC
>NW_012143190.1:4220725-4232955 GCF_000956105.1 Propithecus coquereli | reverse complement strand
GCACCACCCGAAGGATGGACTCATTTGAAACTCGGACTTAGGGGAGGAGTGGGGGGAAAGGGCAACATACATAACCTAAACATTTGTACCCCCATAATATGCTGAAATAAAAAAAAAAAGAAATTATACCTCGCTTTGGTCTTTCCCTGAGTTTCCAAAGCGACAATGGATTGGTTTTCACAGCCAAAGTAACCTAGAGATTAACAACAGCCTTGGAGATAGACTACTATTTACATACCTCCTGTTGCCTGCAAGCATCTGGCAAGGTTAAGTGGACCAACCAAACTTTACAAAGAAGCTTAGCCAAACTATAATATGTCAAGAAACTAAAACAAACTGGGTTCAAAACCTTCCTATTGCCTCGACAAGAATTTGTGTCTCTCCCAAGGAGACACTAAAGCTTAGCCCTTTTGAAATCTTACATGACTGACCTTTCCAAGTACAGATCACTAGAGAATGCATGGAAGCTAGTTATCTTCTAAAACACATTGTAAATTTAGGAAACGTACAACAAGCCATATTAGACTTTGGACAACAAGTTATACCCTGTCCTCAAGAAGGGAAAATTGCTCCCCCATCCAGCCTGGAGACTGGGTATTATTAAAAGACTGGAAAGAAAGGGGTCCACTGACTCAATTGGAGCCATTGTGGACAGTCTCCTACCAGGTTCTCTTATCCACCCCCACAGGAGTCAGACTGAAGGAGATCAAGAGCTCAAGAATCAAACTGGTGTATTCCTAAGACCCAAAGGCCAACGAAGACACTGAAACAACAAATGCATACGAGTATGAGCCAATTGATGGGCTAAAGCTCCTTTTCAAAAAGATAAAATAATCAGAACTTACAAGTAATGTAACCACCAATATTGAAAACCCCTTACATATATTTCTTGGCTTTTCTCATATTAGCTCTTTCTGGGATTCTTACCATACACAATATGCTGTGTCAGGCAGGCAAAATTCTCTATTTGCTTATTTTTAAGCACTCATAACCCTATACCATGGTGCTATCCTTAGCCACACTTCTTCCCCATACTAACAATGGTCCTACTCCCCACATTTCCATGTGGGGGTCCTACTCTCAGGCCTAAGACATGCCCTTATATGCCCATGTTCAAGGAGGCCCTCTCTTTGCTCCAAGAGGGCAAGAGTGCAAAGAAAAGTAGTCCAACTGTTGGATATGCACTAGCATCTCCCTTGAACGGGGGCTTGTCACCATCCAATCCCACCCTATGAATGGAATCAGCTAGAATCGTATATAATCCCCTCATATTCCGATCACCCTGGGCGGACTATAAATCTGAGAGTCTGATCCATGTTAGATAAAATCCTGTTAAATTCTTTGCATACAGGACTAACCTTAACCTTCAAGGAGCAATCTTTACTTCAGTTACATTTGTATAACAAGCCCACCTATGTCTAATCAGCTCTCCTCTCCCTGAGCCCTCTGTGGGATACTTCTCAACCATTCACAAGCTTGCAACCACATCTTCCATCTATCTACTCACCACATGCAGGTCACGGTATGGAAATATATCAACACTGCCCCCTTTTAAGCCCTTTCCTCCCTAAGCCCAACTATGTCACCTTTGACTGAACTTCAAGAAAGTATTCAGGGACGAGCCTCTGTCCCCCACCTCCAGGTTCATGCCCCTTCAAGGGGCATAATTTTTGGTTCCAACTCCAGAATATTAACATAAATGGATGCAAGAAGCTAGATGAGGGTAGTCAGAGCCACAATATAGGATGGAATCCTACAATTCCCTCATTCAATTGGGCATTTAACAGACCCACAATCCCATCCAATACTGCTTGTCTACCCCCGTTGGCTAGAATGACTATAGCTTCCACATATGAAGGTATGGAATGTTCTGACAGGTACTGTAGTCACCTTGGAAAATGTGGATATATTTCAGTATATCCATAGATATCTGTTTCAATACCAATAATAAGACTTGCTTTCTCTGTGGCTCAAATGCTCGTCTATGTCTCCCAGCAAATTGGACAGGAACATGCACTTTAGTGAATATCATTCCCCGTTTTACTCTTACCACAAATCCAATCCCTTATCCACCTCCAACTACAGAACCAAGTGTAGAGTCGTGGTGATCTTGGAAGTCCTGGGGATCATTAAAGTGATTGGGACTGGAACTGGAGGTCTCCTGAATTCAGTATTTTCAGCTCAAAGGGTCTCCCTGGAAATCAGTCAATTAGTCACAGACCTGGCAGAACAAATTAACGTCCTTCAGGAACAAATCACTTCCTTAGCAGGGGTAGTGTTACAAAACAGAAGAGCTATAGATCTGCTTACAGCCAACCAAGGAGGCACATATGCCTTCTTAAATGAAGATTGATGTTTCTTTGTCAATTAATCCAGAAAAAGTACAAACTAATTTACAAAATATTCTAAAAAAGGCCAAAAATCTTCAGAAACAAGGAAATTCTGGGGGATTCAACTGGTAAAATTTTAAATTAAATTTATGGTCCTGGTTTTCCAGGTTGACACCTCTCCTAGGACCCCTGGCAGTCTTATTTCTATTGCTCATTTTCGGGCCTTGCCTATTTAACCTCTTGGTCAAGTTTGTCTCTTGTAGGTTACAACATATTCATTTCAATCTCATGATGATTCAACCTCTGCCTGCTGGAAACACCAAGACCCACCCAATGGATGCTTTGGACCACCATGCCTCCACTTTCAGATCTCAGGAGCAGAACTTGTAGGGATACGTCAAAAGAGAGATAAGAAGAGGGTCGCAGATAGGAATGACACTCCTTTTCAGCAGGAAGTAGTTACAGAAGACTGACCACCTGTACCCTTTCCCTGAAAGAATTTAGGCCCATTTGCCTCTCAGGGGAAAATGTTAGGGATAGGTGCAGGTTGGCAGCATTAAACACAGGAAAAGAGGAGGTGGGTGAATGTGAGGAGGCTAATGAGTATCTAGAACCAAACACACTATCGTAGGAACTTCAGGTCATGGACTTTTCTGAGCCAGAATGCACAGAAACGAGGAGCTCATTACCAAAGGTAACCTTTCCTTCATTAACATACATTAGCATGGTAAAAATCACACCCCCAGGACCATGATAGTTTACAAATGTCATGGCAACCCCTGAAAATTACCCTATAAGGATAAAATGGGGCAGGCTCTTAGCCCCAAGAACTCTTCACCCTTTTCCCAGAAAATAATGAATATTCCACCCAACATTTAGCATATCATAAGTTATAGACACAAAAGTAGAAGTGTGTTAAGACCCCAGGGTCTTCTACACTCCTGGAGACAGACCTGTTTCCCATCCAGAAACCTACTTTTGCTTTGTATTCTTGAAGCCTGCAATAATCACTGCTTGTGTGGAAGCTCTAACTGTTATAACCCCCTTGCACTGGCCATTCTTGTGAATTTTTCAAGCAAGGAGCCAAAGAACAGGGACAATGCTTCTCATAAATCAACCCTTACACCCCATGTATTGTTGATGGTGTTGACAATTTGGAAAACAATCTAACAGTACATAGAAAGGTTAATCCTGAATATGTCATATGACTCATCAATTCTACTCTTAGGTATATGCTTGAAAGAATTTAAAACAGGTACTGAAACAAATATTTGTACATGAATGTTCATAGCAGCACTATTCACCATAGCCAAAAGATAAAAGCAACCTAAATGTACATCAGTGGAGGAAAGTATAAACAAAATGTGGTAGGAAATAGTCATACAATAAAGTACTCTTCTGCCAAAATCAAACAGGGATTAATTACTGACTCATGCTGTAACATGAATGAATCTTAAAAACATTATGCCAAGTAAGTGAAATAAGACACAAAACACACCAAAGACCAAATGCCACATATTGTATGATTCCATTTATGTGAAATACCTAGAATAGGCAAATACCTAGAGATTTAAAGTATAATAGATTTCTGGCTAAAAGGGTTCTTGTTGGAGGAGGGAATAAGTAGTGACTGCTAATGGGTGTGTGGTTTCATTTTGGGGTAATGAAAATGTTCTGGAACTAGATAGTTGTCATGGTCACAAAACTTTGTGAATATACTATTATAAAAACCACTGAGTTACACAATTTGAAAGGGTAAATTTTATACTATGTGATTTGCATTGCAATAAAATAGAGGATGTGATAGTGGCAGAGGGATAGACACTTTGATGGGTGCAAGAGTATAGAAAACTTAAAAACATACCCCCTCATCAGTGTGGCCATTTTTGACAAAGGAACTAAGGAAATCCAACAGGGAAATGAAAATCTATTAAACAAAAAATAGGAGAGTAATTGAATATCTGGTACAAAACAATGTACCTTGACGTAACTCTCACAACTTATCTGAAAATTGCCTCAAAATCAATCACAGACTTCAATGTAAAACATAAATGTAAAATTTTAGAAAACCACAGGAAAACATTTTCAGGATATACAACTAGATAAAGAGTTCACAGATAGCAAAATCCATTAAATAAGAAGTTGATTAACTGGACTTCATTAAGATTCTAATTATTATCTTTTTGGCTCTGTGAAAGACTTTGGTAAGAGGGTAAATAGACAAATTATAGCGGGGCAAAAATATCTGCAAACCAAATATCTGATAAAGGACTCACATAAAAATATATGAAGAGCTATCAAAATTTAAAAATAGAAATAACCAAATATAAGAAAAAAATGAGCAAAATACATAAAGAGACATTTCACTGAATAAGATATACAGATGGCAAATAAGCACATGAAAGATTATCTTTGAGAAAGATGAGGTTAAAACCACATGAGATATCATTACACACCTGTCAGAATCACTAAACAAAACAAAAAAGTAACAATACAAAACACAGAGAAACTGTATCCCTCCCACATGTTGGTGGAAAATGTTACAAGTAAGCCACTCTGGAAAACAGATAGTTTCGTAAAAACTTAAACATACAATTATTATATTATCTAGGAATTGTACTCCTGGGAATTTATCCCAAAGAGATGGAAACTTAGATTTACACAAAAACCTATCTGTGAATATTTGTAGCTTATTGATTTATAATAAGCTCCAAACTGGAAACAACCCATATACCGTTCAACTGGTGCCTGGAAAAAACAATTGTGCTACACTAATTAAATGAAATACTCCTCGACAATAGAAAGAAATGAACTATCAATGCAGACAAACTGCATGAATCTTTAGAACATTATTCTGAGTGAAAAAAGCCAAATTCAAAGATTGTATATTCTATGCTTCTTTTTATATCAAAGCCTTGAAATGGCAAAATTATAGAAACTGAGAACATATTGGTTACTAGCAGTGAAAGATGTGGCTGGGCAGTAGGAAAGGCGGCTAGCTACAAAAGGGGGATAGAAGAGATCTTTGTGTTTATGGAATTGCTCTGTATCTTGAACATATGTCAGTATCCCATTTGTGACATTGTACTATACTTTTGTAAGATTATATCATTGGGAAAAACTGAGCAAAGGTGCACAGGATCCTTCTGTATTATTAACACTTCTTATAATTGCCTGTCAATATACAGTTATCTCAAAATTTGGAATTAAAATTATTTGTATTTCTATATACTACCAATAAGAAATTAGAAAATAAATGTTTTAATAGGTCATATCACTTACAATAGCATCCCCAAATATCAAATGCTTAGGAATAAATGTAACAAAACATGAGTAAGTCCAGCACACTGACAAAGACACAATATTCAAACTCTTTCTGTCCAAAATTACACAGCACATCTTTGGCGCTCTGTCCAGATCCCCAGGTACATGCCCACTTCTGGGTATCAGAGGATGGGAACAAAGCTAATAATATTGAGACGAGGGTGATATTTCTGTAAAACCTATCTTCATGAAGCTTGTATCCTCCAGCTTATTCTTTCCCACCTCACGCACCTCTAGGTTCCTCTTCACCCAACACTGCATTTTTCTCTCACTAGCATCTTACTCTAAGGACCTTGGAGCACATTCAAATGCATGGATCTCTGCCCTTATTTGGAAATACTATTCCCCCATGACATTTACCTTCTGAGATCACCATACCCCAGAGCATGACGTTCTATTCCTTAATTAAATATAAATTTTGAATGTTCTTCTTTGAGCCATAAACCATAGGAAAACAAAGATAAGTAGAACACCTTCACTGTCCTCTAGGAGTTCACACTATTAAGGATGCATTAATTCGTTATACAGACCTCAAATTACAACAGATCTGTCTAAGCAAACTTATATGGAACTTAAGGGAACCTAGTAACCCGTCTCCCTGGCAACAGTTTCCACTCTACTCATCGCCTAAGGACGGATTTCCTTCCCTTCCCTCCCATTCTTCTATTTTCCTGATCAAATGAATGTCATGTCACACACATAATACAATCAAGAGAGAAAGTACAGGAAAGAGAAAATAAAACCTAAAGGTGGTACTTATTGCCTCCTGGAAACTGTACCCGGCTCTGTATATCCCATTTCTTCAAGAAGTCTCTGAACAACCAAGCTAGTTCGGTGCTATTATTTCATCTGTCATGGGAAGATGCAGGAATTGGGTCTCTCTTTAGAGTGTTCACTGTGTCGAGGGTGCAGCTTCAAAACAAAGGAAGCATATCTAACTGAGAACTCATGACCCTGACCCTCTTCTCCTTTACTTTTTTCCCCCAATAATGGGACCAAAGATGTTAGGGAAGGTTTTACAAAAAAAATAACACAAGAATCTGAGGTTACTAAATGGCATGAAAGAGTATAAGGGAAAAAGAAAGCCCTACTTCTACCAACAATAAAAAAATAACAAAAACAAAGAGGAATATTGCAAGAAATATTAGAGACATTATTATTTTCTCCACTCCTCAGGTGCTCTTACTGACTACAACAAGATGTTAATAATAAATAATCAAAGAATATGAATAGTTGGAGTCTAAATGACACACACACATGCAATTATACACACAGTGAAAAATGTACATAATTTGAACTTTGCTAAATACTAAACTAAAGCAAAGATTCCAACTCACAATCACCAGATTAAGAAGTTTTGTATTCCTTAAATTCAGAATTAGGGTAAATGACAATTTACAATTTTTATGTCTTATAGCAAAATGACACAATGATACACAAGAGTCAGTGGAGATTGAGCCATTACATTTGGAAACCAGATGATATCATAATCAAATTCCATGAAAAATATTTTCACTCTTTTCCCCACTGAAACTATCCCCACAGAATTTATACTATCATTAAATTGAACAAAAATGAGGACTATACCAATGCATACCCAAACGTTCAAAGTAATGTCATTTAAAATGACCCTGAAAAGTTATTTAACAGAAGCAACCTGAATTTCTAATAATAGTGTATAATAATTAATTGAATAATGGTCTTTTCCCACCATAGATGCTGATGATACCTTGAAAAATAATTACTAGGGCTTTTCAGCAGTCTGAAAAGTGCTTGTGAAATTACTACTAGGTGAAAATCAGAATATAAATTATATGTAGCTATCATTTCAACTATTCAAAAAACATTTATTCATATGCAAAAAAGATCTGGCCAGGAACACAAACAATGTTATAACATGTATTAGGTGTGTGGCATTGAAATTCATTTGATCAGGAATATAGAGGAATGGGGAGGGGATGGGAAGGGAAGGAAGGAAATCAGTCCTTCGGTAACGAGTAGAGTGGAAACTGTTGCCAGGGAGACGGGTTACTAGGCTTCTGAAGTAGCGTAAATGAGAGATGATGAAATTCTAAACCAAGGGAAAGGATGCGGGGATAAAGGGAACAGGAAAATTGAGGCTATTATATGTATTTTTTACAGAAAGACCATATCTGAAAAAAGTAGAAAATGTTTCTTTTCTTCAGAGAAAAACAACTAAAAAAACCCAGAAAGTAAATGTTACACAAGCCTTCTGACTATTAGAATAATTTGAAATAATAATATTAGGTACCATTTGCAAATTACTTGATCAGTGCCAGGCAATTACCTCTTGTCATTTTTTTTAATGTAGCATATGATGTTGTTTTTATTAGTATTATTATGTTAAAGAGGAGATGACTGAGATGGGTAGGGTTACACACCTTGTTCCACAATACACAGCGAGATGGTAGGAAATCTAGAATTCTTAGTAGATCCTAATTCACCTGAACAGCATGCCCAGTGCTTGCAAAGGGATGCTCTACTGTACAGACCAAGCCTGAAAATCACCCTTATCTCTCTCTTCCTTTCCCTTTCTTTCTTTCTTTTTCTTTCTTTCTTTCTTTCTTTCTTTCTTTTTCTTCTTTTTTTTTGTAAACACATTTCTAGAATTCTTGATCATCTTCATGCTGATTATTTTGCTACTCTAGAGATTGGGGTTTGCAGTGTTTGTTCTGTGAAGATTATGGTTTATGAGTTGCCTTTAAAATTAAAGAAGAAAAAGGTGGTCAGGTTCACCCTTCAAGTATCCTTTGGGGATGGGTGGCAGTTAACAAGTGAGGGGAGCAGGTGGTGCATCTAAGAGAATATCCAACGGTGGATCCAGGTCCCTTTCCCATGTAGAGGAAAGAAGCACAAGTCCCGGGGTCACTTGGTTATTGATCCTGGGGTAGAAACTGAGGGAAGGAGAGCAACTCACGAGAACTCAGACAGGGGCACAGGGAGCAGGAGCTGCATTGTGGTGAGGGACGTTTGATTAGAAGTCAGTGAAAAAAGACAGAAAGAGGTATTGCAGCACACAAAGAAGACATGGCAAAAGCGACCACAGGAGAATTCTCCAAAATCCACAGTTGTTGGATTAAAGCCATGGTGTTATAACAATGTTTTGTTTCTTTTTCCGTATTTTCAAAATCTCATAATAAAATATATTTTTTGTTGATTTTTTAGAGACAGAGTCTTGTACTGTCACCCAGGCTGGAGTGCAGTGGCATGATCATAACTCATTGCAACTTCAAACTCCTGGGCTGAGGGGATCCTCTCATCTCAGCCTCCCAAGTAGCTAGAACTACTCCTGATCTCATGTGATCCTCATAACTTGGCCTCCCAAAGCGCTGGGATTACAGGTGTGAGCCACTATGCCTATACTATGCTATCTTTATACAAGTGAATTTAATCCAATTGAATGAGTTTCTTTAGTTAGTGGGCTCTCCCTGAGATCCATCCAGTAGCACTACCTTCATCCCCACATGCATTCAGGGTTTCAGGAGGTATTAACAAAATTCCTTTCCTAAGACAATGACACTTAAGATTAGAATATTGTTAAAGGTGTGCATTAATGGTTTAACTCTTTACCTGAGCTGAAAGTGTAGCCTAGATAAGGCAAACTGCATATAGAACAGAAGAATCATGCACCACAAGACTCTGACTTGATTTATAAATACCGTAATATGTAAGAAATAGCAATAAGATTAACAGGTTCAAAAAATAACAAAGGGAGAGAGTATTTACCCCATAAAAATAATGATTATCTCTTGACTCTAACAACAGGTAAAAGACAAGCAAAGAACAGGAACATTGCTTTTAAAAGCAATTTAGAAAAACAAAGGAATTCGGAGAGATAGTATATGTTATAAATTGACCAACTTCATAGTATACGATGTTAATCTGAGTGTGGAGAAATGGGCATCAGTAGACTGAGGGTGGGATCCATAATTGTGGAAATGTGTGTGAAAGCAACTGGGAAATATGTGATACAATATAATATAATCATATTCTTCAAACAGCAATTCAATTTCAACAAATATGTACAATAAGTATTCAAAAATAAGGATATGTATTGTGGCAATTAATACTAGAAAAAAATGGAAAATATCATAAATCTCTATACATAATAAATGTTTTCAATCATCTATACCTAGTTAATAGAATATTGAACATCACTTAAAGTGGCTGAGACACTGACATGAAAAGATGCTCTCAATGTGAAAAGTAGTATAAAAACATATCCCATTATTTTTTTCCAAAGAATACACATGTGCAACATTCTTGTAAAATATATGGATTATATTGTGGCTATGTAAATAGAAATGGAATTACTGGAGTAATTTCTCTTTACATATACCTATGTTGTCAATTATTTGTATTTTATTTTAAATTATATATTTTAAATTTATGAGTATAAAACAATATGTCACTGTAAAAATGAAAGAAGATAAACATTTGTATAAATGGGTAAAGACAGAGACAATTTACCTCAGAAACATATATAATAAATTTAAGAAAAAAGATATGAGCATCCCAATAATTAAACAATTTCAGAATCGTAGGGTGGCATACCATTTCCACATATCCTACTGTCAAAAACCTACTGAAGCATGTGTACTGCAAAGTCAGTGAGGCAACATATCTTTTGCACCACTGGGAACTAATTAGGCAAGCCCTAGAAAGTACATTAAAAATGTCAAACATTTATTTCTACTGAGATATTCACATTCAGGAATTAGTATAAAGAAAACAATCAGAGTTTATACAATATTTTTAGTTATAAAGATGTTTATCATTGCATTGTTTGGGGACCACTTAAAATAAAAAAGAATGAAAAACAATTAGCCATTAAATACAGTATGTTATATAATAATTTAAAATGCTATTTCTGTAGAATTTTTTGTCAGCAACGTCTAGCAATCTAGATGGCATCAGGTTTGGCATATTAAACACAGAACAAAGGTGGACAGGGGTTGCTGGAGGCACATATAACATTGAGATGGGAAAAAATCCAACTCCATTATTGCTATTTTAGAGTCGATAAGGGAGCAGAAATTCTTTAGTAACATATAAAATTTATGTAAGATCTTTGAGTGATCTTTAATCCATATAACCCCTGGTCATTGGAAAAATAAATTCAATGGTGTTTGGAAGCCATAACCCAGAAAGAGGAAGTAGGTTTCACTTCTTTCCATTGATAGAAACTATTTCACAGCTAAGGAGTTTAAAATGAAAAAAAAAAAATAACTACTACTTATGCATAAATATATTTATATGAAAAAGGCAAAATACAAATTCTTTATTCTCAAAATAAAATTACCTCTAAGTGTCATTCCTCATTTGATGTCAGATGACATTAATCCACAGGTGGCTAGAGAGAATTAGTAAGAAAGCCACCAAACAGATCAGTGTATAAAGTGAAAAAAGTAAAAACAAACAAATAAAAAAAGAATTAGTGAAAAAGCCAATTTCAATGAACAAGGAACTTTGGTGAGGGGAAGAGATCACCAAAGGATGAATGATATTATTGTTTGATTAGCTTTGAATTCCAAAGTGCACTGTGAGATCTAAAGCTTCTATTAATAGATTGCATATTTCACCTGGAAAACAAAACCAAATTTAATACCAATAGGACTATTGCCCTTCTCAAAAGCCCCCAAGGATTTCTAAGAATTCATAATAACAAATCTTTGTTGTATTAACTTTGTTCCTTCGTTTTGATAAAAAAAAAATTGATGGAATTTTAGAAAACACACCCTACATTTTTATTCAGGGCTTCAGTTTGAGAATGAGTTAGTGGTATATTAATTGAGAAAGAAAATAGCCAAGATTTTAATGGCTCAAACATAACCTACCTGTAAGAAAACTACTTAAGGTCAGATAACACCATCCGAAAGAATTAGAACTAACAGAGTATGAGCCTAACGTAGATTAAGAATGATGTTTCTTTCCATTAGTCATATTGAAAAATCTAATCATTCATCAGGCACTGAATATAGTACACAAAAGGAATTTCCTCAATTGTGGCAACAATTAGCACTAGAATGAGCATTGTTCTGGTCTAGCCTAACACATCTAAAATATTTAACTAACTTAAGTAAATCCCAGAATATCTGAATCAGGAATATAGAATTAAAAAATATAGTGGTCTTAAAAAATGTAACATTCAAAATGTCTGGCATTCAATCCTGGGCTCACAAAGAAGCAGGAAAATACAGCATTTAATGAAGAAGATAATCAATAAGCTAAAATTTATCAATAACTGACATGTTATCATTAACAACAATAATATTAGAAACGTTATTAAAATTGTATTCCATAAATTTTAAGTTTTCAGTAGAGACATTGAAGTAATAAAAAAGATCAAGATGAGACTTATAAACCTGACAGCTAAAATGCATGAAATAAAAAATTACACTAGGTGGAATCAAGGATTAGATGTTGTATAAAGAAATAATAATCAATTTAATAACATAGAATTAGAAACTATTCAAAATTAAACATGCAGAGAAAAAAAGGATTTCTTTTTTTAAAAAAAAGAAGATACGAAGCGTAAAATTAATTTTTCTACAT
>NW_012143190.1:4217233-4218840 GCF_000956105.1 Propithecus coquereli | reverse complement strand
GCTCAACATCTCTAATCATCAGGGAAATGCAAATCAAAACCACAATGAGGTGGTCGGGAAGACGGCGGATTAGGGGTGACCTCCTGGCTCTCTGCTCCCAGAGTGGGAGGTGAAGAACCCGGACACCCACACGCAAGTGAGGCGCTCCCCTGCAGGATTGGCTTCGTGAATCTACAGAGAGGCAGCGAGGGACAAGCAGTCCCGCGGATAAAATCAGGTGAACTCAAAAACACTCGCAAGTTACTGGAGAGTTGGGACAAAGGGTGAAGGCAGCGCGGGATGGCCGCGCCCCGTGGCAGGCTGGCCCTGGCAGTGCGATCTGACTCACAAGAAGACGACTCTTCCTTCACCTAACCCCACTCCCACGCAGGCAGGGAAGTGCCAGAGGTCAGTGCAAAGTGGTAGCACAGACTGACAAGCGGTGGGGAGCCGAGATAGGAGCGGGGTCCATTTCAAACGCAGTGGAGCGCGGCACTGGGTCGGCATCGGAGGGGAGGGACCAGCCCGAGCGCACGGTCCCCAGATCAGACGTCGCCCGAGCCCGCAGGAGAGAGTTTGGAGGCAGCTTCTTGCCACAGGAGACCGCCAGGACTGGATCGGGGGAGGGGAACTCCATAAAAGAGGCTCTACCTGCGGAAATCTCTGAAAGTTCCACTGGTGCTGGGAGGGACACAGCACAGAGTTCTCCGGTGGAACGGTCAGAGTTGCTGTGGGTAGGGCGCTCCGCAGGCTGGCAGGCAGCCCTAGGAGGCGCCTCTGGGAATAGGCAACGGTGGACCCCAGCTCCGGATGCCCTCCCACAGCAGTCGGCTCCAGCGCTGACTAGCAGGGGGTGGGTAGCTGCAATTCGGGGACCCAAAAGCCTGCGACTGCGGGGACTTGTTGCCCGGGCGTCCACCTGAGTCATAGCCGCTGCCTCTGTGGCAGAGCTGGTCACACCCTGCGAGGAGAGGTGCACAGCCACTTCTTCTCCCGAATCTGCGGAGTCTGTCGCAGCCGCAGACTCAAGCCCCGCCTCCGAAAGAGCGGAAAAGAGAGAAAGAGCGATATTGCTGCTGAGTTTCCAGGCGGTTTCCGGCGGCCCTGTTCCACTCAGTCGCTGGCGCTGTCCGCAAAATGACAGGGAACTGAGAGTGGACTGAGAGAGACTGCTTATAGAACTGTGATCCAGGACACATAAGTCCCCCTCTGCCAGGCGACTCGACTTCCGCCCCAACACACCACGCTAAAGGGCCGACCTATGCCACTAGGCGGAGTAAAGGGGCCATTTTTTTTTTCTCTTTTAAATTTTTTTGTATAGTAGTGATCTGAGACGACATAACTAGCCCCTCCGCCAGGCGACTAGACCCCTACCCACGCATCGTGCCAAAGGACCTGCCTCTGTCTCCAGGAAGAGTAAAGGGGTCATTTTTTTTGTGGGTTTTTTTTCTTATTTTCCTCTTCTTTTCCTTTTTTACTTTTCTTTTTCTTTTTCTTCTTTCTTCTTTTTCTTCTCTTTTTCTTTTCTTTTTTGCCTTTCTCTTTTTTTCCTTCTTTTTCTTTTCGTTTCCTCTTCCTTTTTTTCCTTTTTTTTCTTTTCCCTTCTCTATATACATATTTCTCATAAT
>NW_012143190.1:4215840-4217183 GCF_000956105.1 Propithecus coquereli | reverse complement strand
TGTGTGTCTGTAGCCCACGACTGCAGGAGCCCAATTGTCGAATCTCCACAGCAGGGCTGTTTTGCACCAAGGAGACAGCACGCACCCTTGAGAGTGTCTAGTGACCAAGGAGGCCGCTCTTCAAGCTGAGACACGCGGTCACCTCTCTGCTATGACTCGGTGGCCGGAGCTGCCGGCCAAACGGACAGATTCCACTGCGGGAAGGGCCGAGTAGAGAGTGAAGGAGGCTGTTTTCCCAGCGGGGTCCTGTGGCCTCATTTTCGCGGTGACTTGGTGATCAGTGCCTCCTCCCAAGGAATTAGTTCCCCACCCTTGGCAGTGCGGAGGAACAAGGTAAGCTGTTCTCTGGACTGTGACCCTGTGGGGGAGGTGGATGGCCCTTGACTACTACGATCTGACCACCAATATTGTGTACTAAAGGGACTGACCCCACATCCACTGGGGTGGAATAGCAGGACAGGCTGCTTTCGGGTCTGGGTCCCTCAGGGGTCTTAGGCCGGGCTTCTCTAGCATCCCTGAAGTGTGTACTTCTTTCCAGCTAGTCAACCCTGCCCTTGAAGGGGTGGAATAATAAGGATCGCCACTTCCTGAGCTGAGATGCCAGGTAGTCCCAGGAAGCACCCTTCCCTCAGTCTGGGGGGTTATCTGCCCCTCTGGCAAGTGAAAACCTGCCCTTGGAGGAGGAAAGAAATGAGAGAAGACGTTTTTCAGGCAGGGCCTTGTGACAGTCTCAGCCAACACCCCTCTCACAGCCCTCCAGGACAGAGCCCACCCCTGAAGGTAGGGAGATAGGAGAAAAAATACTTTCCCCATAGGACTAGCCTGAATCTGTACGACCTTGGATCTAAGCAAAAGGAGACAGTGTATTGGCATGATACAGCTGATCGGTTTTGAACACCTGACAAGAACATAACACAAAAGCTTGCATTTGGTGCCCAGGCTGTAGTCATCTTAGGGGCTAGTGGTCTGGAAGGGAAAATCTCGACCAGAGTCCTCGGCAATTGCACCAACTGATATACTCATTAGGAATTCCTCCACAAGAGTGCCTAATAAGCCCTGAATAGCATACTAGCAGCTCTCTCCTAGCTACAGATCAAGCGATTCCTGAAGTATACTACCTCAGGCATGCTGATTCCTGCTGCTCTTCTCACCGCACCTTAAGTGGTAATAAGTCTCAAGTAGCCCTTGCGAGTGGCAAAACTTTTCCCAAATACTCAGGCTTTTGTATGTCCCATTTGGGGTTTTAGAGTTCAATTCAAAGGTTCTGGAATATCTTGACAACTGACCCCTCCACGCAAAATTCAAGCAACAAAAGAGAGAGCAACCTCATAACTTAACCCAGC
>NW_012143190.1:4168697-4200976 GCF_000956105.1 Propithecus coquereli | reverse complement strand
AAGATGTAATGGTAATTTTTTTCAAGATATGATATAAAAAGTAAACTCACAAATCGAAGAAGCTTAATGAACCCAAGAACAAGAAACTTAAAATACACCATTGCACCTCATATTCAAAATACCCAAAATCAGTAATAAAGTAAAAACTGACCAGCAGCCAGAGGAAAAAAAGACACATTACATACACCAGAACAAAAGATAAGGATGATAGTTAAAACACTGGGCAAAAAGCCTTGTAAACATAGAATTCCATACACAGTGAGAACATTTTTCAAGAAGAAAACATGAAATGAAGATATTTTTGGACATACAAAAGCTTAAGGAAGAACATGACATCATAGAAATTGCAAAGTAGCTGGAGAATTGGCAGGGCTTATGAAGCAACGATTAAGTATTATGGCATTTTTTCTTACCTACCTACTCTATTTCCCATGCCCCCTAGCTCAGCTGAAGCCATGGAGACGGTGTTCCCAGTATGAACTGGTGATGCCAGGAGTAAAGTAAGAACCTTGAGATATATACTTACAAAAAAAATTGATTGTGTGTTTTGACCTACCAGGTAATTCCTTGATGAAGCAGCACAGAAGCTAGCATTCGTTTTGCCCACCTTGGGCTTCAGTTAGCTAAAAAGTGAAAAGATCATTTACGAAATGAGAAAAAAGATACATTTTCAAATCATATATATGGTAAGAATTAAGTATACAGAATATATAATGAGTGTCTTAATCTGTTTGGACTGCTACAGCAGGTACCATACACTGTATAGCTAATAACCAACAGAAATTTATTTCTTACAATTCTGGAGACTGGAAAGTCCACGAATGAGGCATCAGCAGATTTAGATGGTGCCTTCCAGCTGTCTCCTCACAGAGTGGAAGGACACAGGTGGTTCTCTGGGGTCTTTTCTCTTTCCCCCTCCTGGGGATTCCTGCCCCCGCGGCACTGAGCTCCAGCCTGACACGCGGCAACCACAGGACAGACTGCAGTTGTCAAGTCCCCTTTTCTCCCCGGCAGCCAATGACCCGTGGAGTGCACGTGCATGACACCCCGGCCCGGGGGCAGACTCTGGGTGACATGGGAGGAGGATGGAGGAGGAGGTGGGATCTTGCTTATAAGGGCACTAATCCCAATCATGAGGGTGCTGCCCTTGTGACCTAATCATCTACCAAAGGCTCCATCTGCCATCTACCTCCTAATACTATGATCATGGGGATTAGAATTCCAACATATGTACTTAGGGGGGACATAAATATTCAGACCATAGCAATAAACCTCTCCAATGACCAAAAAAAAAAAAACTCAATTGGTAAAACGGCTCAATACTTTCAATAGATAGTTCTGTAAATCATTTAAATGAATGGCAAATAAGCACATAAAACAATGCTCAATGCCTTTAATCTTTAGAGAAATGTGAATCAAAATCACAATGAGAAGCCACTTGGTACTATTAGGATGGTGCCAATTCTAAGAAAAGGAAAAACACAGCAAGTGTTGATAAGGATGTAAAGAGACTGTATCTGTTAATATCCACAGTGGAAATGTAACAGTTTGGAAGTTTCTCTAAAAGTTAAGCACAGAACGACACATGGAATATGACCCAGCAATTCCACTCCTAGTTATATGGCCCCCCAAAATTGAAAACAGATACTCAATTACATATATGTGAATAAATTCTATTATATATCCTACAACTTCTATATCCAGAATAATTATCCTTTTAATTCAAGTGAAGGAGGAATAAAGACATTATCAGACAAAGAAAACCCAAGGAAATCCATCACCTGTAGATCTCCTCTGTAAAAAATATGTTTAAGGAATTCTTTAGTGAGAATGAAAATTACTTAGAAACTCAGATCTATATATATAAACAGGAAAACATAATCGACTAGCTAAATGGAAATAATAACAATGTAAAATGAGACATAACATATGTAAAAATAAAAAACAGAAAAACAATAATTCAACAGTAGAGGAGGAAAAAAGGAAGTATACAATTATTTGGAAATAGACATAATATACATAGAGTAGTATAATATCATTTGAAGACTATATTAAGATAAATATGCATATTCTAAACCCTGAAATAATAAAATAGAGAGTTATAGCTAATAGGTAAAGGAGATAAAATGAAATCATAAAAATATGCAACACATAGGAGGCAGAATAAAAGGGAAAATGGGAACAGATAGCAGATAGGATAAATAGAAAACAAACAATTTAAGATAAAATATATGAACCTAATTATATCAGTATTACATAAAATATCACATAAAATACAATTAAGGCAAAAACTGGAGTTTTCAGTTTCTGCTTAGAGATAAATGTGTGGTAGCATGACAGCATGAAGCCCTGAGGGTCATAGACATATGGGGGACAGGGTTACATCTTCTTTTTTTATTTATTTTTATTTTAGGATATTATGAAGGTACAAACGTTTTGGTTACATTTTATGACTTTCCCTCACCCACACAAGGTTTAGAGGCATGCCCTTCCCCTCTACAACACTCACCATGTCCATTAGTTGCGAGTTTACACCCCCAACCCCCTAATCCCTGTAGAATATTACTACTATGTGAGCACCACAGTGTTGATCAGTTAGTGCCAATTTGTTGAGGGTTACATCTTCTTGGTGGATTTTCCTTCCTTGAAGTTCCTCAAGGAACTCTATAAGACTCATCCACTAGGTCTTATAGAGTAGATTCCAAAGATTATAGAAAATCCTTCACAATGGGTAGAGGAACAGTAGCAACTAAAGAAACACAAACCACATGTACTCTCTAAGTAACAAATGCCTTTCTCTACAGGGAGAAGGGCAGCAAAAACTATAGGCATAGAGCACTGAGGGAAAACACACAGAGACTGAGACAGGTTAACAGAATAAATAAAGTCCTACCCCTGGGGAAGGGTCAGGAATACATACTCTCCTCTTAAGATAGTTGGAGGAAGGGAAAGAATACTAAGAAGCAGTCAAAACAATTAAGCAAACAAAAATAAATAAATAATGAACATCCAAAGGGAAAAAAAAGGGAGAAAAAAAAAAAAGAGAAATTGTCTCTCCTTGCTGTACACACTAACAATGAAGTATCCAAAAGGTAAATTAAGAAAGCAATCTCATTTACAATAACATAAAAAAAAAATACTTCGAGGTGAATTTAACCAAAGAAGTGCAAGATTTGCATTCTAAAAATTATAAAACATTGATAAAAGAAATTGAAGATAACACAAATAAATGGAAAGAGGACAGTGAGGTGGTTCATGCCTGTAATCCTAGCACTCTGGGAGACTCAGGAGGGAGGGTTGCTTGAGGTCAGGAGTTTGAGACCAGCCTGAGCAAGATTGAGAGCTGGTCTCTACAAAAAATAGAAAAATTAGTCAAGCTTGGTGGTGCGCACATGTAGTCCCAGCTACTTGGGAGGCTGAGGCAGGAAGATTGCCTGATCCCACGAGTTTGCATTTTCAGTGAGCTGTGATGACACCACTTCACTCTAACCTGGGTGACAGAGTGAGACTCTGTCTCAAAAAATAAATAAATAAATAAATACAATAAAATAACTGGAAAGATGCCTCATGTTCATGGATTGGAAGAATAAACACTGTTAAAATTGTTCATACTACCCAAAGCAACCTAGAGATGCAATGCAATTTTAATAAAAATACTAATGTCATTTTACACAGAAAAAGAATCTTAAAATTCATATGAAATCACAAAAGACCTCAAATAACCAGAGTAATCTTGAGCAAAATGTACAAAGCCGGAGGCATCACACTTCCTAATTTCAAAATACGTTGCAAAACTGTACTAATCAAAACAGCATGGCATAAAGATAGACACGTTGACCAGTGGAACAGGATAGAGAGTCCAGAAATAAACTCAGATATCTACGGTCAATTAATTTATGAGAAAGTTTCCAGAACCACACAATGGGAAATAAACAGTGTCTTCAATAAACAGTGTTGGGAAAACTGGATTTCCACATGCAGAAGAGTGAAATTGGATGTTTATCTCACACTTTATACAAAAACCAACTAACATGAGTTAAAGACTTAAACATAAGACCTGACTCTGTAAAACTACTAGAAGAAAACATAAAGGAAAACCTCTGCAATATTGGTCTGGGAAATGATTTGAATATGACGTCAAAAGCACAGGCAACAAAAGCAAAAATGGACAAATGGGATTGCATTAAACTGAAAATCTTCTGCACAGCAAAGGAAAAATAAGAGATGACACAAGGATTCTGTAAAAATACAGATGCTCTTCAACTTAGCATGGGGTTTTGTCCTGAGAAACACATTGTAAGTTGAAAATATCATAAGTTAAAAATGCATTTAATACATGTATTAACCCATCAAACATCACAGCTTAGCCTATCCAACTATAAATGTGCTCAGAACACTTACATTAGCCTGCAGTTGGTAAAATCATCTGGCAGCAGAGAACACTGCATGCTTATGTATCTCCTGGGCAACTGAGGAACAGCAACTCCCTGAAATGGTCAGGGAGTTGATCTTGGGGTATTGGGAACAGGCCCACAGGCCAGATCCCATACCCCCAGGTCTCAATTACCTTTCTCAAGGGAAAGGAGGGGAGATGTGTGATTGGGTGAGGCCAGTACAGCTGCTACCAGGTGGCTTTGCCTAGAAGCTGGGAGCAGACCCTTGACCCCTACTGAAATGGATAACTTTTCAGCTTTGGTGGAGCCTGAGGGCAAGTTCACCCAACCCAGCCCCACCCAACTGCACTCCCCAATCTGCCTCTGATTTTGTGGAGAATAAGGATTAACCTGAAGTTCAGGGTAAAATCAAGTGCTTCTCCAGAGGGACTAGAGCTGATGATCACAGAAACCAAAAAAAACATAGCAGCTTGTTTCTTCTGGCAAGCACTACCTACTGATAGGGAGGTCAATTTGAGTACTCTTTACAGCATTTACTGACTCAATCATACAGAATGTAGTTGAGTCTTATCCATAAACACCACCCACTGTCTCAGAGGTTAAAACTGGGCATGTAATTAGGTAATCAAAAGAAAATCCAAAACTAAAAAGCAAAAGCTGCTCCAAGTGAGAAGAAATCAGTGAAATATCTCTAGATGCATGAAAAATCAGAGTGAAAGGATACCCCCAAAAGAAAACAATAACTTCATACTAACAGAAAACGAACTGAAATGAACCAAAACAAGAATATTGAAATGACTGGTAAAAGATTTTGAATATGGATTGTAAGGAAGGTCAATGAAATACAAGAGAAAATAGAAACCCACCATAAAGAAACCACAAAAACAATGCAGGAAATGGCTGAAAAATTCACTAAAATAAATAAATAAATAAATAAAAATCAAGCAGAGTTTCTGGAAATGAAAAATTCATTCAAGGAAATATGAAACACAGTGGAAAGCCTTAAGAGTGGGCTAGATCAGGCAGAAGAAAGAACCTCAGAGCTAGAAGACAATATGTTTGAATTAAACAAGTCAGTCAAAGAGAAAGAACAGAAAAATAAGAGGAAAGAACAAAGCCTACAAGAAATCAGGTATTATTAAAAGAGGACTAACATAAGAATTAAAGGCATCCTTCAGGGTGAAGAAGAAAATACACAAGAACTGGAAAACATATTTGAAGGAATACTTGATTAAAATTTCCTAGGTCTTGATAGAAATCTCAACGTCTAAGTATTAGAGGCACAACAGACTCCTGGGAGATTCATCACCAAGAATCAATCACCATGACTTATAGTCATCAGATTGGCCAAAGTTAACATGAAAGAGGAACTCCTATGAACCGTAAGGTGAAAACATCAGGTAACTTACAAAGGAAAACCCATAAGACTAACTGCGGATTTCTCAACTGAGACCTTATATGACAGAAGGGATTGGGGACCCATTTTCACTCTTCTCAAACAGAATAATGGCTAGCCTAGAATTTTGTATCCTGCAAAACTAAGTTTCCTATATGAGGAAGAAGTAAAAACTTTCTTAGACAAGCAAACGCTGATGGAATGTGTCAAGATCAGACTTGCCCTGCAAAAAGTACTCAGATCTGCATTATACACTGATCAGCACAATAGACACCCACCAGTGTAAAATCATCTAAATGCTAAAGTTCAGAGCCCAGCTACTACAGTGGCTCAAGAGGTAAAACAAAGAAATAAAGTTCTAGGCAACAGTATGAACAGAAATCCACTCCACTTATCAATTCTTTCAGTAAATGTTAATGGCTTAAACTGCCCACTGAAGAGACATAGGCTGACCTAATGAATAAAAAAAAATATACAAGCCATGTATCTGTTGTATCCCGGAAAGGCATCTAACTCACAAGGACTCATTCAGATTCAAGATGAAGGGATGGAAAACAATATTCCATGCAAATGGAAACCAAAAGAAAGCTAGTGTGAGAATTGTCATATCAGATAACATAGATTTCAAATCACCAAAGTAAAGAAAGGCAAAGACACCCATTATATAATGGTGAAGGGAGCAATTCAACAAGATGACATAACAATCCTAAATATCTATGTACCTAACACAGGTACATCCAGATTAACAAAGCAAAACTACTTGATCTAAATAAAATTATAAACAGCTGCACTGTAATAGATTGGGACTTCCACATCCCATTGACAGAATGGGACAGATCCTCCAAACAGAAAATAAACAAAGAAACACTGGACTTAAACAGAACTCTAGAAAAGATGGGCCTAACAGACATTTACAGAACATACTACCCCAAAACGGCTGAAATAAAAATAAGAAAAAAGAAAGAAAGAACTGAGGTAAGAGAAGAACTAAATGAAATTGATTCCAAAAGAATTATACAGAAGATTAATAAAACAAAAAGTTGGTTCTTTGAAAAGATCAACAAAATTGACAGGCCTCTCACTAGATTAACCAGAGTCAGCAAAGAAAGGACACTAATAATCTCAATCAGAAATGAAAAAGGAGATATTACAACTGATATTATGGAAATACAAAAGATCATCTCTGAATAATATTAAAATCTCTATGCATATAAACTTTAAAATGTTGAGGAAATGGATGAATTCTTGGAAACACGAAACCTCCCTAGGCTCAATCAGAAATAAATAGAAATCCTGAATAGACCAATTATGAGCAAAAAAATTAAAGCAGCAATAAAAACTATTCCAACGAAATAAAGGCCCTGGACCAGATGGTTTCACAGCAGAATTTGGCCAGAGCTACGCAGGTGAACTTGTACCTATGCTGCAGAAATTATTTCATAACATCGAGAAGGAAATAATTTTCCCCAACTTGCTCTATGAAGCCAATGTCATCAGGATACCAAAGCCAGGGAAAGATACAACAAATAAAAGAAAACTACAGACCGATATCCCTTATGACTATAAATGCAAAAATTCTTAATAAAATCCTAGCAAACCAAATTCAGCTGTACATCAAAAAAAATAATCCACCACCATCAAGTTGGCTTCATCTCAGAGATGCAAGGATGGTTCATCACATGCAAATCTATTAATGTGATTCACCACATAAATAGGAGCAAAAACAAAGACCATATGATTCTCTCAATAGATGCAGAAAAAGCACTTGACAAAACTCAGCACCCTTTTATGATAAGAAGTCCAAAGAAAATAGGCATAGATGGAACATACCTCAATATCATAAAAGCGATATACAGCAAATCCACTGCCAAATCACACTGAATGGGGAAAAATTGAAAATATTCCCAGTAAGAACTGGAATCAGACAAGGTTGCCCACTGTCACCACTTCTGTTCAAAATAGTGCTGAAAGTCCTAGCCAGAGCAATTAGGCAAGAGAAGGAAATAAAGCATATCCAAATGGGGAAAGAAGAAGTCAAATTATCACTCTTCACTGACAATAAGATCTTATATCTAAAAAACCCAAAGATTCTGCCAAGAGACTCCTGGAATTCATAAATAAATTCAGCAAAGTCTCAGGTTAAATAATCAATGTACACAAATCAGTAGCACTCCTATGCACCAACAACAGTCAAGCTGAGAATGAAATCAAAGACTCAATACCTTCACAATAGCCACAAAGAAAAAAAAAACACATAGTAATACATTTAACCAAGGAGGTGAAAGACTTCTACAGGGAAAACTATAAAACACTGAAGAAGGAAATCCCAGAGATGTAAACAAATGAAAAAACACATCATACTCGTGGATCAGCAGAATCAACATTGTTAAAATAGCTGTAGTACCAAAATTGATGTATAGATTCAATGTAATCCCCCTTAAAATATCAATGTTATTTTTTGGAGATCTAGAAAAAGTAATTATATGCTTCATATGGAACCAGAAAAGAGCCCAAATAGCCAAGATAATCTTAAGTAAAAAGAACAAATTGAGAGGCCTCATTTGCCAGACTTCAAGCTATACTACAAAGCTATAAGAACCACAACAGTGTGGTACTGGCACAAAAAACAAACATAGATCTATGGATGAGAACAGAGAACCCAGATATGAATCCATCCTCATATTGTTATCTGATCTTCGACAAAGCAGACAAAAATATGCATGGGGGTAAAGAATCCCTATTCAGTAATTGGTGGTGGGAAAATTAGATAGCCGCATGTGGATGGCTGGGAAAGGATCCTCACCTCTTACAAAAATTAATTCATGGAGGATAAAAGACTTAAACCTAAGGCATGAAAGTATAAGAATTCTAGAAGAAAATGTTGGAAAAATTCTTAAAGACTTTGGCCTAGGCAAATAATTTATGAAGGAGACCCCAAAGGTAATCACAGCAAGAAGAAAAATAAATGAATGAGACCTGATTAAATTAAAAAGCTTCTACACAGCAGCGAAACAATCAATAGAGTGAATAGACAACCTGCAGAATGGTAGAAAATATTTGCATGCTAAATATTTGACAAAGGGCTGATAACCAGAATCTACAAAGAACTCAAACAGATCAGCAAGAAAAAAAATTAAAGAACCCTATTAAAAAGTGGGCAGAAGACATGAACAGAAATTTTTCAAGAGAAGACAGAATAATGGCAGCAGCATATAAAAAAGTGCTCAACATCTCTAATCATCAGGGAAATGTAAATCAAAACCACAATGAAATATTACCTAAGTCCAGTGAGAATGGCTTTTATCAAAAAATCCCAAAACACCAAATGCTGGTGTGGATATGGAGAGATAGGAACACTTATACTCTGTGGGTGGGACTGCAAACTAGTACAACCTCTATTTAAAGTAGTATGGAAATAAAGAACTAAGAGTAGACCTACCATTTGATTCAGCAATCCCACTATCAGGTCTTTACCCAAAGGAAAAAAAGGACACTCTATAAAAAAGACACCTGTACCCAAATGTTTATAGCAGCAAAATTCATGACTGCAAAGATGTGGAAACAGCCCAAGTGTCCATCAATACATGAGTGGATTAATAAAATGTGGTATATGTATACTATGGAGTATTTCTCAGCCATAAGAAAATGATGAACTAATACCTCTCGTATTATCCTGGATGGGACTGGAGACCGTTCTTCTAAGTGAAGTGTCACAAGAATGCAAAAACAAACACCACATATGCTCACCATTAAATTGGAACTAATCAAACAACATTCATGTGCACATATGGAAATAAAATTCATCAGAAACCAAGTATATGGGAAGGGAGAGGAGGGGATGAGTAAATTCACACCTAATGGGTACAATGCACATTATCTGGCTGATGCTTACACTTATAACTTTGACTCAAAGTATACAAAGCAATTTATTTAACCAAAACGTTGGTACCCCTGTAATACTCTGAAATAAAGTCAAATTTTATAAATATATCTGCATATATATGTGGTGTATATATACACACATATATATGTATATATGTATGTGTATATATATGTGTGTGTCTATATATATGTGTGTGTATATATATATGTGTGTGTGTGTATACACACATACACATACACACACACACACACACAAATATACTTAAGAGAATGAAAAGGCCACAATTGGTATAAAATATTTTCAAAGCACATTTCACCAAAGATTATATGTAGATGATGAAATGTACATGAAAAAGTGCTCAATGTCATTAGCCATTAGGTAAATACAATTAAATATAGAATGAGATGCCACTACACTCCTATTATAATGGTTAAAACAGTAAATTTTGACTGTATTCAGTGTTTGCAAGGATGTGGAGGAAATTCTCATGCACTACTACTTGAAATGTAAAATGTTAAAATAACTTTGGGAAACTTTTTAAAAATTTTTTCTTTAAAAGTTAAATATTCACCTACCATATGATCCAGACATTTATTTCATTTCTAGTAAGAGAATTGAAGGCATATTTTCATACAAAGTCTTTTACATGGATGTCCTTAGCAATTTTATCTGTAATAGCCTCAAACTAGTAACAATCAAAATGTTATCAATAGACATATGGCAAAAAATTGATATAGTCATACAATGGACTGCTACTCAACAATAAAATGAATAACTCTCAGTATAAGCTATAACATAAAATAATCTCAAAATAACTATTCTGAAGTTATATGTTGAAGCCAGATAAAAAAGATTAAGCACTGTATGATTTCATTTATGTATAATTCTAGAAAATGCAGACTACTCAATTGTGACAGAAAACACATCACTGGTTTCTGTAGAAAGTAAGAGTGGGTGGTAGAGGAAATAATTACAAAAGGACATGAGGAGACTTGTGGGGGTGATGGATGGATATGTTCATTATCTTGACTGGGGTAATGGTTTCATGGATTTATATGTCAAAATTTGTCAAGTTATACACTTTAAATACTTGCAGTATATCATATATCGGTTACACCTCAATAAAGCTGTTAAAAATAAGCTATGGAGTTTCACCTGTGGGAAGTGGTGAAAAAAATCAAGATACATGAAAACCAAGGTTTTCAAAGGCACATATTAAACAGCATATATGCCTATTTACAGCCCTATACTACGATGAATGAGCAAGCTTCCCGGGCCCTAAATTAATACCTATGGCTGTAGACCCCTGTCTTCTATGAACAGTAAAGCCTCTTTACAACTTTCCTCGTAGGGAGGAGATTTCAGTCCAAAGAAGGTTGTAGCAGACATTGAATACAGAAAGCTAGAGTACGAAGAAGGGAGAAGAATGAATTCAAGTTACTTTATCAAAGGCTGTGGTGTAATTAAGAATTTGCCTGGTGTTTGTCCCAGGTTTCTGGCTGTAACTTAAAAAATTTCTTAGAATTTCTTGAGTGATAGGAGTATCTTTATTATACTGAGGAAATGACTCATGATGCACCATTAGATAAGAATGGGGGCTAATCACCGGGAAGACCAATTACATGATTAGAGAGATGGGACATTCAGCTGCCTTACCTCCAGGGAGGGAAGGGGGCCTGGAGGTTGAGTGCAATCACATAGCCAATGATTTAAGTAATCACGCCTACACATGAAATCCCAATAAAGACACTGAACAATGTGGCTCAGTGACACTTCCTGGTTCATAAACAAATGAATGTTCCTGGAGAGTGACATGCCCCAATCTCACAGGGAGAGATCATAAAAACTCTGCTCCCCCTCCCAGACTTAATCCTGTGTATATCCTTTAAAAGAAAACTGTAATCACAAGTACAGCACTTTCAGTGAGTTCTGTTAGTCATTCTAGCAAATTATTGAACCTAATAGCGTCATGGGAAACACCAAATGTATAGCTATTCAGTCAGAGGTATGGGTTTCCTGAGAACCTCTGAAGTGCAGCTGGCATCAGAAATAAGAGCAATTTTGTTGGGGACAACACCCTTCAACTTATAGGATTTTTGCCAATGCTGGGTAATTACTGCCAGAATTGAAGTACCCATTGTACTGTGATCCAACAGAGTAGAAGCAATACAAGAAGCCTATATCAGAATGGAGCTCATTTATCTCCCCGTTTCACATAATAATAAGAAGGGGGCCCATATAATGCCATGATTATTAAAATATTTTACATAATCTTATGTAATTATAAAAATTAATCTCTAACCATGTGAGCAGGTGGAAGCAGCTAAGGATTCTGACCAACATGAGGATGATGGGGTCCCTTCTTCATAAACTGAATTATTGTGCTTATTTCAAAAGCTGGTACCTGAATGTATAATCATAATTTATCAGTGGATAAGCTGGATTTGTGGCTACTTTCCATGAGACACCATAAGGTAGCCAACTGGACCTAATGATATTGAGATAGTGAACCTCCTCGCCTCTTGAGAGCACCTATTGTGGGTCAGTGTGACTGTGCGATACCAGACACCTAGGAGTTAGGAGAAATGTAGGACTTAGACTTTATCTAGAGCCTTTGCCAGATTCATTGTCTCTTAATGTGAAAGAATCCATGGTTACTGATAAATCTCAGGATACTCTATGCCATTTTAAAATATTTTCTTATTAATCCCTCCTTCCATGGCTTTCTAGAGGGAAAGAATTTTGCTATTTTTCCCAAATATTTTTTTTTTTGCAAGCACCCAGGTTATTCTCTTCTTCTCAAATTAATAAAATATCTGGATTATCAATTTGTTTAATACATTATTGGCCCCTGTCGTAGGGTAAAAACACCCCCCCCTAAAAAAACAATACCCATTCCCTGATCTCTGGAACATGTGAATGTTACTTCATGCAGTAAAAAGAAAAAAAAAAAGAAATATTGTTGCAGATATAATTAAGTTAAGGATCTCAAAATTAGATCATTCTGGATTTAGGGTAACCCTAAATCTAATCACTGGTGTCCTTGTAGGAGACAGAAGGAAATCAGAGAAACAGAGACACATGGAGGACAAAGCCACATGAAGACCCATGTGAAGACATTGGTGGAGATTAGAGTTGTTTTGCCTCAAGCCAAGGAAGGCCAGAAGCCACTGGAAGATAGTAGAGGCAAGGAGGGATTCTTCTTTGAAGGCTTTGGTGGAAGCATGGACATAGCAACAACTTGATTTCACACTTCAGGTTGTCATATCTATGAAAGAATAAACTTCTGCCATTAACATAATGTTAAGATGTCCTTACACATGGAATATCCAGTTATAGATCATACAACATGTATTTTAGTCTAGAGAAATAAATGTAGGACTCACTGGTGTATAGACAATTCAAGCTCTGAGAGATGGCATTTATCAGAACATAGAATGAAAAGAGCAAAAGACATGAGATAAGAGCTCAAGAAAACTCAACTTTTTTTTTTTTAATTTCAGGATATTATGAGGGTATAAACATTTTGGTTACATTTTATGTCTTTGCCTCACCCAAGTGTGAAAGAAAACTCAACTTTTAGAGGATAGTTGGACAAACAGAATTTCAAACACTTGAGAAGGTGCAGACAGAGAGTTTTCAGCTGTCCCAGGAGTATCTGAAGGACTGGAGGACTCAGGGCTTTCTGGAAGAGTAACTATGGCATGGGTGCTGTGTGTGTGTGTGTCTGTGTGTGTGTGTGTGTGTGTGTTTTCTCAATATAGATGGCAAAGCCAAGACTGAGCTTAGCAGATAAATCGATCATTGAAGAAAAAGTATAATAGAAATCACTACAAACACCACTACACACATAAATTTGACAAATGAAATGGACCAACTCCTAAAAACCATAAAGTACCCAAACCCACCCATCATGAAAAGATAATATGAATAGGCTTACAACACTTTTTTAAAATTGAATTCATAGTTACAATCCATCTGTAAAGAAATCTCCAGGAACTAATGGTTTCACTGACAAATTCTATCAAATATGTAAAGAAGAAATAAAACCAATTCTACACAATTTCTTCCATAAACTGAAGAGAAGGAAAGAATAGTAGTTTTACGAGCTTATAATATACTGATATCAAAACCAGATGCAGATATTACAAAAAGAGAAAACTACAAACCAATATCCCTGATGAGCATATACGTACGAACTTTCAACACAATATTGGCAAATTAAATCTGGTAATATGTAAAAGGAATAATACACCAAAAACTTGAACTCAAAGTCTGCTTGAATAGGATTTATCTTAGAGAAGATTGTTTAAGATGAGGCAATCTATTTTAATATGTCCCAGAAATAGATCCAATAAGGAAGATCATATGATAGTCTTTAAAGAAGCTTAAATTATGTGGGCCTGTTGCTGTGCCTGTCTATCTTCTCTCTTGTTTTTTTCAGTGGTCCTCAACTGGAGGTCATGCTGCCCATAAAAGGATTTTTGGTGTCGTGTGGAAAAGGTGTCATTTTTTTTTCTTTTTTCCACTTTCTCTTTGGTTTTCCCAAGTCTGGAGGGTGTTTGTGCATGTGTATGCATGTGGGTATGTTTGTGTGCAAGGGAAACAGCTTCTGTGCTGTGTGCTACACTCTCACAATGAAACGTTATCCTACCCTTGTGCCAGGATGGATCCCTTTGAAGAACCCTGATCTAGATACTCTCACAGTGATGTGATTTACCTTCTTTACCTCCCAAACTTCTCTTTCCAGCCCAGGCCTCTTTGCTGACACCTGTCCACCCAGATATCTGCTGGGCATGTCTACTCCCTCTTCCCAGGAGCTTTTAGTCCCTCTCTCCACATAGTTACGGGAAATGGCACGTGAACTCCTAGCTACACCACACTGTTCAATCCAGCCAGCCAAGACAGAATCCTGATTGTCCCTAGTGGTCAGCCTCCCCTTGCTTTTCATTATTATTTACATCTTTCATTTTTATTTACCTGGCATCCCTGTTGAACATCAGCTCCCTCATTCCCATTCTCTGTGACAACGTCACATTTCCTTCACAATATGCATCACAACATATGATTATCTGGTTACTCATTTGTTTTCTTCTTTAAGGCTCTTTTTCTATGCCGCTTACCCATATCATAGATTACAGAGACCCTATCTCTTATTATATCCCCAGGCTCAATGCCTGAAACATAGTGTTAATAAATAATTGGCAAATAAAGACGAAATGCAAGCCATCACCCTTTCTCACATGGGTTCTTGTGAAGGGACCCCTACTGGGCCTCTCTGCCTCTGCTTCCTCACCTGCCTCCAACTCCAGCCTTAACTCTGTATCTAGGTGACCTTTTGAAAGACACCCTGAGCCCTCTCACCCTGAATGCTGGCAGGCTGCTTTGTGGGACTGGGAGGGACTAGAAGGCCTCTGTTTTAGTACGTGTGGTAGGTCTTGGAAGGATAAGCCTGAACAGTGTCTCCCTAGGGAGGCTGCACAGGATAAGGAGCTAGGGGAGAGTCCCCTCCCTAACACACTCCCAACTGTGGGCAGCAGCACTGCCTTTCCTCACTTCTTATTCTTTTCTAACGAAAAGGGGTCCGGCTGCCAAACAATTCCAATGCCATGATTTTCTCCCTCAGACTGAGCTACTTTTACAAAATGCAAATCTTTCAGACACATGAAAGACATTGCTCAATAATATTTGCCGAACACATTAAAGTGAATTCTCTGTTTCAGTTCCTTGGCCTGAAAGGCATTTGGGGCCCATCTGGGGGCTCCAAGGTGGAGGTTGCTGCCTATGTGGACAGAAAAGAGCCAGAAGGATTCACATTTCATCCAGGGCCTCTGGGGCCCAGCACTGTGAGCATGCGTACTATCCACTGGAGGCTCTGGGGCGACCCCCCTTCTTCTGTTCACTATGGAAACCAATGCCTGGACTGGCCTCTCCTCCTATTCCTGATTCTGCCAAGAACAGCCTATTCCACAGCTGTGTAATCTGTTCCACATTGCAGAGTTTGAAGTAACCCACCAGCAAAACTTCTCCAGAATATTTTAAGTTATAACTTCTCCATTTACTTTCTACATCCACAGGACTTCTATTTACAGAATCTTGATTTAATGAGTAGCCAGAAGACATTTTGGTAAGCTCTACACTTTTGCTCCTAAGCTGCTGGTCCACAGAGGATTTTATTGCCCATATCAACTATGGCCCACCCTGGAGATACCCAGCAAGCCAAATTTATCTGCAGTACTCTCAGGACATCATTGGAACTCCAGCCCCAAATTTTGTCCCTTGAGTTAAAGCAGTTGTGGATGCTTCATGAGTTCTGGCTTCCTCTTCTTTCCCATAGTGTCATGGGAACTTTTCCTTATCATTCTGAATGTCTGCATCTCTGGATTATGGGTAGGCACCTCATAGGTAGCAGTCAAGCTACTGACCCCTACTATGGAAAATGTGCAGGTGTTTTTCCTACTTAAAAGCTGTCCAAAGCTTTATTTTGTCCCACCACCCCGCACAAGTCCACCTACCATTAATTTTCTTCCCGGTAGGAATTGAGCCGGTCAAGTGGAACTTTCCATGGGAAGAAGGTGACATCACTTTAGCAGGTGTATAGTTGGGCTGTAAGAGTGAGCTGCACCAAGGTCTACACTGTGGTTGGTTTCAAACTTGAGCATCAATGCCCAGGCTTTAAGCCCCCTAAGTGTAATCTCTCAGTATGATCCTAATCTACTGGTACAGTATTAAACAACTCAGAAGTGCAATATGATCTACAGTGCAGTAGAGGTGGCATGCACAGTCTACATGGTGCTGGCAGCTTCACCAGAGTGAGACCCGTGTAGGAACTCAATTATCCAGTGTAGCCTAGACAGTAATTGAAGCACGAGCAGATCTCTGGACAGAGCTCTGATACCCCACATCATCAGAAGCCGACTTTTATCATTGTTGTGCCCCAAGCTTGTGCTTTAATTTCATGAATCCATTAAATCTAAACATGTGAAATGTGAGTATGTAATGCTAATGACATCGCAACGTCAAAAATCATAGCCCATGCTCACAGCTGAGCTGAGACTTAAATAACAGGTTCAAACATTTTAATTATGAAAAAGGCATTAAATGAACTAAATATCTACTTTAAATAATTAGAAAATAATAAATATCCAAACAGTGAAAGAAGAAAATTGATGGAGATAAAAATGCAAGAAATGAGAGTTATATTTAAGAAGCATGGGGACGGGGTATGATGGCACATGGCTGTAATTCTAGCACTTTGGGAGGCCAAGGCGGGAGAATTGCTTGAGGCCAGGAGTTTGAGAGCAGCTTGATCAAGAGTGAGACCCTATCTGTACAAAAAATAGAAAAAATTAGCCAGGTGTGGCCATGCACACCTGTAGTCCCAGCTACTCTGAAGGCTGAGGCAGGAGGATTGCTTGAGCCCAGGAGTTTGAGGTCTCACTGAGCTATGTTGATGCCACTGCACTCTAGCCCGGGTGAGAGAGTAAAACTCTGTTTCAAAAAATTAAAAAATATATATATAAAAAACATGGGGACAATCTGTTCATGTGACATTGTCAAAAATAATGATTAATATTGTCACAGTTCCATAAATCAAAGAAGGAAAAGGAGAAGAAAAGGAAGAAGGAGGAGAAGGAGGAGGAGGATGGTCAGAGAGGAGAAGGGGAGGAGGGGGAGGGAGAAAGGAGGAAAAGGAGGGGAAAAGAGCAGGGCAGAGGGAGTAGGAGGAAAGGAAATAATTCCAACTAAGACAGATCTGAATGATACCTAGGAATTATCCTGGTGACATTGGCAGCTAAGAAGTACTCTTGGAGGGACTGATGTGGAAATGATCCTGCTAAAGGTGACATGTGCATGCAAACCAAAAGAGAAAGAAAGCACAGAACACTCTTCAAAATCAACCTACTTGAGGAAAAACAAATTGAGAAATGATATGTAAGCAAATGAAGTGAAGACTCTAGAAATGTCAAGATAATATTTAAAATATGCTTTGGGTTTCAAATGACAATGATCATATTCAAGATAGCATATTTAAGAAGCTGTTGACTTAAGGAAACCCAGGAAGAGCTGAAGGACTACATCAGCTTGGACCAGGGATGCTGCTCAGTCTCAGGCTCCAGAGGCTCCAATGAAGACCCCTTTCAAACTTTTTATTATTTTTTTTTATTTTTAATTATTATGGGTACATAATAGTTGTACATATTTACAGGGTACATGTGATGTTTTGATACATGCATACAATGCGAATTAATTAATTGGGGTATCAATAGCCTCATGTATTTAACACTTCTTTGTGTAAGGAACATTCCAATTCCACTCTTTTAGTTATTGATTATAGTTGCTTTGTTGTGCTATCAAATATTGTTTATTCTATCTAACTATTTAACTATATTTTTGTACCCATTAATTATACCCGCTTTATCCCCCTCTCTCTGCTACCTGTCCCAGCCTCTGGTAACTGTCATTCTACTCTCTGTCTCCATGAGATCAATTGTTTTAATATTTAGCTCCCACATATAAGTGAGAACAACAAGATTTTTCTTTCTGTGCTTGACTTATTTCATGTAACATAATGCAATCCAGTTCCATCCATGTTGTCGCAAATGACAGCATCCCATTCTTTTTTTGTGGGCACATAATATTCCATTGCATATGTACCAAAATTTCTCTATCCATTCATCCATTAATGGATACTTGGGTTGATTCCATATCTTGGCTATTATGAACAGTGCTGCAATAAATATGGGAGTGCAAGAGTCACTATCTTTTTTATATAGTGAAATCTGCTCCTCCCACTTTCGGTATATACCCAGCAATGGGATTCCTGGAACAGGTGTATGGAAAAATGTTCAACATCATTAGTCATCAGAGAAATGTAAATTAAAACTACAATGAGATATCATATCATCCAAGTTAAAATGTTTTTTTTTTTATCAAAAGATAGAAAATAATTAGTGCTGGCGAGGATGCTAACTGTTAGTGGGAACACACTGTTAGTGGGAATGTAAATTAGTGCAACCATTATGGAGAACAGCACAGAGGTGCCTCAAAAAACAAAAAAATAGAATGACCCCTTATTTTCATGGATGGCCTCTTGGAGTGCCAGCTTTGTCTTTGTCCATAGTGGATCAGTTTTCTATACTTGGAAAACAAGATCACCAGTATGTTGTATGTCATACCTTTTGGTCACCTGAGATAGGCTGTCAGATATTGTCTATGGGACCTATGTTAAAAAAATAAAATCAGGAATGATTTGGGTGTGAGTACCAACAGGAGGAGCCAGTAGCTGCCTGAGGAGATCCTGCGAGAAGATAAGTTTCCACATGAAGACAGACTGGAGGTAGCAGCAGTTATCAGGGGAATGAGGGCACAGGGCAAACAAGGAAAAAGACTATCATACAAGTGTGTGCTGGTAAATATGGCAATCTTTGTATTGTGGAATCTCAATGGAAAAATTAAAATGGAATCAAAGTAACCCAAGGGAAGTAGAAAACCAAAATCCAGGGGCATTAAAACATTAATGATGTTATAAATCTGTTACCTCCAAAAAAAGTTCAAATTTCTCATGGATCGATAGGGAATAACATTAACTATATTCCACATTTCTCCTTATCTTAGAGTCCCTCTCATTGGTAGGGAGGGATTCAAATTAGTTTTTATTGATATTTCTCAGGATTTATCTCAGACATTCTCTTTACAGTATACATATTTTCCTGGACAATCCGACTGTCCCTCTCATTCATACGTATAAAATTCAAGTTGACACGCTCGCCTAGTCCTTCCTCTGGGACTCTTATATTTAATTCTGGATATACCCAAGTTAACATTTCCTAAGAAACTCGAAGTCAGCATCTCAGAAACTTAGGTTACCATCCTTCCCCTCAGACTTGCTCCTTCTCCAGTGGTCATCCATCTCCCTCCTCTCCCGCCCATGACTTCCTTAGCCCAAACAGGAAACCTGAGGGTCATTCTTGCTGTCCCAAGGGAGGCCTGTCTATAGACCCGCCCCGACGGGCGCCCCGCAAGGCCCCGCCCACCCTGGCTGCCTAGCCTAGGGCTGCGGACGCGCAGGCGCAGTGTCCCCTTTCGCCGCTGCCCCGCCCTGCCCGCCGCTGCGGAAGGCGCCGCGCGCAGCAAAGCGCACTTCCTCTCCAGGAGTCCGTGGAGGGAGTGCAGGCTCGAAGAGCTCCGGGACCCAGAGGCCCTACCCGTGTCAGACAGCGCAGACATGTCGGAACAAAGTAAGGATCTGAGTGACCCCAACTTTGCAGGCGAGGCCCCCAACTCCGAGATGCATGACAGCCCAGGGGTTCCGGTGGGGGTCCCTCCACCCGCCTCTCCGGCCGCGACCCTCGCAGAGCCACAGAGCCCTCCTCTAGGCCCGACGGCCGCCCCTCAGGCCGTGCCGCCGCCCCAGGCCCCAAGCGACGAGGGCGACCCGAAGGCCCTGCAGCAGGCCGCGGAGGAGGGCCGCGCCCACCAGTCCCTGAGCGCGGCCCAGCTCGGCCCAGCGCCGCCCGCCCCGGCTCAGCTGGTGCAGAAGGCACACGAGCTCATGTGGTACGTGCTGGTCAAGGACCAGAAGAAGATGATCATCTGGTTTCCAGACATGGTGAAGGATGTCATCGGCAGCTACAAGAAATGGTGCAGAAGCATCCTCAGGCGCACCAGCCTCATTCTCGCCCGAGTGTTCGGGCTGCACCTGAGGCTGACCAGCCTGCACACGTTGGAGTTTGCGCTGGTCAAAGCGCTGGATCCCGAGGAGCTGGACAGGGTGGCGCTGAGCAACCGCATGCCCATGACAGGCCTCCTGCTCATGATCCTGAGCCTCATCTACGTGAAGGGCCGCGGTGCCAGAGAGAGCGCTGTCTGGAACGTGCTGCGCATCCTCGGGCTGCGGCCCTGGAAGAAGCACTCCACCTTCGGAGATGTGAGAAAGCTCATCACCGAGGAGTTCGTCCAGCAGAATTACCTGAAGTACCAGCGCGTACCCTACGTTGAGCCTCCTGAGTACGAGTTCTTCTGGGGCTCCAGAGCCAGCCGTGAAATTACCAAGATGCAAATCATGGAGTTCCTGGCCAGGGTCTTTAAGAAAGACCCCCAGGCCTGGCCTTCCCGTTACAGAGAGGCTCTGGAGGAGGCCAGAGCTCTGCGGGAGGCTAATCCTGGTGCCTACTGCCCCCATAGCAGTGTCTCTGAGGACTAGCAAGGTCTGGAGGCAGATTAATGGTTTCTGACCCTCACCAGGGCTGTGGAAGGGTGGGGGTGGGTCGTTAGAGTATTCAGAATTTACAGTGCAGTATTCACGTGTAACTTTTAAGTTTTCAGTACAGTGCTTTTATATCTTTTAATGCAGTGTTGTATTCATTTGGGTACTATTGAATAGTGTTTAGGATTTATGCATGTTTGTTTATAAGTAAGCTCTGTTGGTGCTTTCGCTTTTGTGCTACCTTTCTTGGCTTTTTGTATCAGAAAAGTGCTAAACTGATGAAATACATTGAGAAAATGTCCATCTTATTCTTTTATATGGGACGGTTGACGTGTATGGGGGTTGACTGCTCCTGGAGAGTTTGGAAGAACTCACCAGCAAAGCTGGCCTAACGAAGAGAAAAGTCAAGGCCCCTGTTTTTCTGACCTTGCTGGGCACAGGAAACATCTGTGTGGAGTGAACTGATTTGAACTGAACTGGTCTCAATGTGGGCACTTGGCACACTTTGCTAAACATACATACAACCCCACCATGAGTAAACTTTAATGTAAACATTAAAGATTCTTGTGATACAATCATATTTGGATAAGTGTACTTTATCATTTTAACAAAGCGGTATGGTTGGGAATGAGACAAAGAATTGTCCATTTTACAAAAGGTACAAATACAATTATTTCACCTAATAGGGTGGGAAAATCACTACTCATGATTACTCGTACATATGTGAAGTTTATGGTTTTATTTTTAAATGTAACTCATATTCATTTGAAAAGCTAACAAATTTAGAAAAGTATAAAAACAAAAAGCAAGATTGCCCATAATCATATCACGTGTAAATAACAACTAATGATATTTAGAGTAATTTCCTTCCCTTAATTTTTGACATTTTATCAGAATTAATAGCTATCTTGAATGGGCACTGAAAGAGTGATATATTGACTAAGCCCTTTTCATGCGTTCTTTCCTTTTATTTCATCCTCAACAGCCTTGTCAGGCAGGCACTTAATACATCTGCACCATGGAGAAAACACAGGAATAAAGTAGGTAGTGAACTTTCCATATATCATAAACTTAATAAGGGAAAGAGCTAGGATTTGAACTCAGAAGGAATCCAGAGCCCACGTTTGTCTCCACTACCTACAACTTTCCCCCTCAGCCTCCTGGCTTTTAGTTTATTTTGTTTAAATTTCATGTTAGAGTCTGTTCTTTTAGCTCCCCACCCCCAAGTGCCACACACACACAGGCTAGGAATTTTATTTTTCTAATTCTAACAATCTTTTGGAGAAAGCAATACTATTCTGGTTGTACAAATTAAGAAACTTAATTTCAGAGAAATTAATTAACCTAACAAAGTCATATTCCCTCTTAGTGGTGAAGCAAAGATTTGAAACATAATCTTTCCTGAGGGTTGGAGATGTCTTACCTGGCAAAGGGTGCAGGGGAAACACACAAGACACTGGGGGGGTGGGGTTTGCCCACGGGACACCTGTGGCCCAGCAGTCCTCAAGTTACAGTGGGCCACTAGGTAATCTCTCAGAGGGTGGAATAGGGTGAAGGTGGGGGTGAGGGGAAAAAATTGGAGAAAAATCTTATTATGAAGCTTTTAGTCCTGTGAGGGGGAGGAGGAGGGAGAGGAAGGAGGCTTTAATAAGACCAGAAATCCTTTAAACTCCAGAAGATTGGAAAACACCATTTGGCCAAAGCCAGAACATTTTCTGGGGAAGGTAGATAATGAGGGTTACACACATCACATCACTCCCAAACGAAGTCAACTAGAAGTCATATTTGGCAGAAGGAAGTGTAATTTGGATTGAGAGCTGGACCTTCCAACAACACTTTAGTGGCATTACTAACAGGTGGGTGCAAGTGCTGAAAATGCTCCAGAAGCCCAAGTGGCATGCTGAGAGGAAGTCCATCCCAGTTAAGTAGATTCCTGTGAAGTCTTTCAAGGTGGATCGGGGTGGGGGAATGGGGACATTTCTGCAATAAACCCAGACAGGGTTGACCTGGCTTTGATGGCACCTCTTACTCAGAGCCAATGTGAGTGTCCCACCTGTTCAGGAATGTTAGGATTGTTTAGAAATCTTACTTTCCCCAAATCCACCCAAACAATTTCTCCACAATCAAAACAAATCAACCATCTTTCCATTTAAAATTATGGGGCTATCCAGAATGTTCCATTTCTGGAGCAGGACCATGACTGTTGTTCTACATTGTGCTGATAATTTGCTATAATGCTCTAACATTTTACTTTCCTCATTGCTGGATTAACTCTTTGCAGTAACTATAACCCCTATACACATCTTGCACTCAAACCCAGAAATCACCAGGCAGACAGTTCCCTCACATCCCCACTTAACTTGTTTGTCCTCTCTGCTGTGAGAGGTAAGGAGAACTACCCTTTCAAAGCAGGCACCTCAGCATGCCATAGAGGACCAAACCTTTGCAAGAGAACAGGAGTGTGAGAAAGGAGGCACTAACCCCAGCAAGACACAGGGGCAGGGCTGCTCAGCTCCTATGCAGCCAGACCTAGAGGAAGAGACATCCCAGCTGTGGAATGAGTTTAATTTATGATATCTGGTCCTGAAGAGGCAGCAGCTTGGGGAAAGGGGATGGAGCACTCCACAGCTTTCTTAGATTTTCATGCTGGGCTCTAAATTGAAAGGCTGGAGTTTTTCAAATATTTTCCAAAACGTTCACCTGTAAGGTACTGGGATAGGTCATTCAGGAAGTGGATAGTGGATCCTCAATGTTTCAATCCAGGATTACAGTGTGGTAAAGGCAGATGGCTGTAGCTGGCAGAGGTTTTCCTAATTCCTCATAACATGTGACCTTTTACCTGCCAACTGGAACCTCATTTCTTTACAAACACCTGCACACATATTTCAGTTTAATTAAACTCATTTTATTAAAGTAAAGGAGGGCAAAAATGACCTTTGTAAATTCAATGTAAAATATAATGACACCTAGTGTAGGCTGTCCTCAGAATAAATAGATAACTTTAAGCAGTAGCATCATTAAATAGAAATGAAATGTTTTAAATGAACTTCTTACGCAGTTCAGTATCCCATATGCCTGGAAAGCTATCTATGTCCTCCTCTACCTGGGTCTTACCTGATCAACTCATGAACACCATTTCCCAGGATAAGCCTCTCCTGGCCGTTGGAGCATAGCCATGTTTTAAACTCACCCAAAATATATGAGCTGCTTATAAATAAGTGCATTTTGTCTTTCTCTTCTTGAGTTGTTGGATACTGATGGGTAAGAACTATCTCTAACGTGCTCATTTGATGCTCTACTTAGGGGCAGGTATATGGATGTGCCCGATCAGCATTTGTTTTATGAGTTAAGAAACCAAAAATATTATAAAAGACCTACCCCTCCATAAAGAAAGACAAAACTAAACATGGCCACAATAATCAACCAATCTAAAGCAGAGGAAATATAGATAAGATAGAATTAGTGAAAGAAAAACAGAATGCATAAAATAGTGAAAGTAAAAAAAAATTATTTCGAGTCATTTCTTCGAACACTGTAACAAAATGAGCCAATATCTAGCAATTTTTTTTAAAGGATAAATAGTACAAATAAACAACTTCTTACTCCGTGAATGGTCCAAAGACACAGACAGGCAAATGTTCCAAAGTAAACACAAATATTAAGTGAGAAAAATGAAAAAAAAATCCACCTCACTTATTAAATAAAGATACTTTGTATATATTTATCAAAGCCATAATAAAAGTAAATATCCTATGCTAGCAAGAGTAAATTGAAATTGGCATTCTTGTACCCCGCTATAGTGTATATATTATTACATGCTATTTTAAGCATTCATTCAGAATGCATATTGAGCGCCTAATATGTTGCAGATGTAGGGCTAGGAATTAGGGATACAAAAGTGGACAGAATAGACATTGTCCTGTGCTCAGAGAGCATTCACTACATTGAAAGAAGCAGGTGAATAAAAAGAATTGCACTTCAGTGTGGTGAGTGCCATCCTAGGAGAAGTGTGGGGCCTAAAGAGGCACAAACAGGTGCACACAGCTCAGACTTTCCTATAGAAGTGATGCATAAATTGGCATCCATGGGATGAGAAGTAATTAATGCTGTCAAAGTGGTGTAGGGAACGGTAAAGTTAGAAGGGTTTCTTTGTGTTGGGGAAAACGCTGTGTGACCACACATAGAAGCATGGGAGATTATAAAACGAGTTTCTCAAAATAGAATAAAAAGGAGACAGGAAACGAAAAACATTCGGAATTGGCTAGAGGGTAGAATATCAGATAGAGGAAGAAAAATCACGCTGAACATGCAGTCAATTTCCTCAAAGATATGACAAGAGGGCTAATTTTAATCATGTGAAAGACCAATAGATTTAGAAGGTAACTTGCTGAAGAATAGTCTTCTTTTGAATAATCACCTTTGTTATTTTTTGTTTTTATCTACTTTCTAGTTGGGGGTCTAAAGCCTCCTGTATCTTTTGATTTGTCCCATTATTCTTTGTTTTATCTACTGAGAATTTGCAGATATTAACTATTCTACATAGTTTTCCATACCTGAAGAGTTTCATCTGCCTCCTTATTAGCTCGCTAATTTGATTTTTAAAAAGATTTTACAGATTTCTGTTGCCTTTATGAATTCATTTGTTTACATATTTATTTCATAGAGATTTTTTGAACTTCAACTATATGGCTAACTTTCCCAGGAAAGAATTTTCTGAAAAGGTAAAATTTAAGCTGATATTTGAAGGATTAATAAGAGAGCCAGCAAAGATCAGAAGGAAGATTTTTCCAGGCAGGAAAAAAAAAACAAAAAAACAGTATATATGAAGATCCAGAGTTCATTAACTGGATTTTATGGTTGCCTTTACTACCAAAAACAGTATTGTAAACGGGCTGACTAGCATGCAACACCCAGTACTCTTTTCTTGTCTGTCTCCATAGTAAGAGCTGCATGAGTTAAATATGTAATTTCTTGGTCTTTCAGTTATGTTCCAGGCGAGAGATGTAAGGAGAAGTGTATTGGTGCTTTTGCTCGCTGCATCCTTTTTCTCTTTCTGGTAATGCATAAGGAATATCAGAAGCTATTGAAGCTCCTATATAACAAGTACAAAAAGAGTCAAAAGAATCACATGAAGGCTGAGCCTGACATCTGCAAACCACTGAACAAATACCAATAGCCACCTACTTATTTCTCCATTTCGTGGCATGTAAAATAAAGCCTTATTTCTTTAAGCTATTGTCTTGTGGTTTTTTGTTTGTTCTGTGCAGCTCAAATCATCCCTAAAGGGTATACATCTCCGAAAATGTATTCCTTATCTCCCATTGTGTGAATACCATGGGTGGGCCCTGATTAGGTCATGACAGTCAGTGTGATTCCATCTCCTTGCTGCAGTGCTCAGATAAGGCATGGGAACTTAAGTCAGTTCTGGGCAATCAGATCATGGAGATCAGAACTGCATTCATACCTCACACTGTGGCAATTGCTATGAGAATAGAATTAGGGTTTTTGGCTCTAAAGCTGGTACCACTTTGGTGTTTTCAGTTATCTCAGAAAAAAAAATATATATATATACTCACACACACACACTCTTTATAAAAATAAGCTTGTTATTTTTAAGTCAGTTTTGTTATTTGCTAAAGAAATCATGCTAATACTGGTGGTGCTTTTCAGAACAGGGGAAGGGAGAAGAGGGTCCCAGAATGAGGACAGAAAGGGAGGCATCAGGGCAATGGTAGGCAGGAAAATGATATTTAGAGTAAATGTGTGGTGGCTCATGCCTGTAATCCCAGTGACTGGAGAAGCCAAGGTGGGAGGATTGCTTAAGTCCATGAGATCATGACCAGCCTGGACAACATAGTTAGACCCCATCTCTACAAATTTTCTATTTTTATTTTTTTAAATAGCTGGGTGTTGTATTGCATGCCTGCAGTCCAAGATATTGTGGAGGCTGAGGAAGGAGGATCTCTTAAGCCCAGGCTGCAGTGAGCTACGATCATGTCACTGCACTCTAACCTGGGAGACAACAGAGTGACACTCTGTCTCTAAAAAGAAAAAGTAAATGACAATCACTGAGGAGTTTGGGACTCATTTTATTGGCATTGTGTTTTTTAACCTATATTACACTACTTAGTATATTCAGAATGAGTTGAGAAGAGTAAGAGTCAAGGTGGAAAAGGTGAAAGTCCACAAAGAGATGAAGGTGATGTACAGAAGATGGAGGCGGATATATTTTGGACTTAGTTGAGGAATGGAGTGTGGTTAGATAAGGGCTTGAGCACAGGGAGAATGGTGAGTGTGATTTAATGAAATGGGGAAGAGAGATGAAAGTACAGGTTTTGGGTGAAAACTGGAAAGAGTTTATATATGAGCACTTTATGAAATATCCTAAAAGAGATATTAGGTAGACAATTAATAAAGATATCTAGCTCAAGAGAGAGAATAATAGCCCTGCACTGGAGCAATGCATTTATCCAGAGAGAAACTGTAAAGATGGTGTACTACTTCTCCATAAAATAACAATGGTGAACTAGCACCTCTTGTGTTATCCCGGATGGAGCTAGAGCCCATTTTTTAAAGTGAAGTATCACAAGAATGGAAAAAACAAGCACCACATGTACTCACCATCAAATTGGTACTAACCGATCAACACTTACGTGCACACATGGAAGTAATATTCATCAGGTGTTGGGTAGATGGGAGGCGGGTGGAGGGGATGGGTAAATTCGTAACTAATGGGTGCAGAGTGCACCGTCTGGGGGATGTGCACGCTTGTAGCTCTGGCTTGGGTGATGCAAAGGCAACATATGTAACTAAATTGTTTGGACCCCCATAATATTCTGAAATTAAACAAACAAACAAAAAAATAAATAAATAATGAGAAAAAAAGAAAGTGCAAAGAGTACAGAGAAGTATACTTTGGAAAATCAAAACATTCCCATGCCTAGTATTGAAGGAAGAGCTGGCAAAGTAACTAAAAAGATTAGGTGGTTTAGAGAGAGAGAAAAGCAAGCCAGCAGAGTGTTGGATCATGGAAATCAAAGTAGTAACATTTTGAGCCAGAGGCAGTGGCCAATGGTGTCAAATCCTGTTGAGGTATCATAAGCATTTGGGGTGGGGGGCATTTGCATTTAGTAGGATCATTGCTGACTAGAGAAGGGATTAAAGGAGATTAGGTTCAGAGGCATATTGTGTGTTTAGTATTAACTCAGGTGAGAGATAATGGTGGCCTTAACCAGGGAAAGAATAATGAAACTGGAGCTTAATAGAAAAAATTGAGAAATATTTGGAGATTAAGTTGACCAAAAAAAAAAAGGATATGGGTGAAATTCTAGAAGTAAGAACACGGAGTAGTCAAGGATTATGGCTAGGTTTCCAGCATGCACAACTTCTTGAGTAGTGCCTTGCAGTTATTGAGTTTGAAAGCAGAGAAAGAACAGATTTATGTGGTAGGACCATACATTTATTTTTAGATATGTAAATTTGACATGAACGTGGGACATTTAAACAGACATGTCCATTTAATTGGGGAGAAATTCCCAGGAGAGGAAATGAAGATGTAGATTAGAGTTTCATGAACTCATAAGCAGGAGGGAATGCTATTATTTAGGAAGAGAACATGGGTTTGAGAAGGTAATCTGTGCTTTTCCTAAGCAGTTTAGGTGCTACATGCACAGTTCTGCTCACCCTCAGACACTAACACCAGCTATCCTCAGGTATTTATGTTACTTTTTGTTCGTAAAGGCATGTGAGTTTAGAAACCTTGGTGAATGAGAGGGAAGAGGTACAGGATAGAGCATAGAGGAGAATAAATATAGAGACAAGCACAGAGAGACTGTCAAATAATATTAAGAGACTGTGGACAGAGATTAGGAATAAAGTGAGATTTAGAAAATGTGGTTTTAGAGCTGCCAAGGGATGGAGAGATTGGTCAGTTGTTAAATTCGGTTGAGGTGTGAAGTAATAAAATAAGTGAGAAATGTCCATTGAAATTACTAATAAAGAAGTCGCTTTCCTTTTATGAAAAGCAACTTCAATGGGATAGATGTCAACAGAAGGGAAACTTCAGTGAATTGAGAATTGAGCAGGATATCAGTGTAAATGACTTGAATTGCTGATGAAATATGCCATCACTGAGAATGAGGTGAGACTTACAGTATAAGCAGAGTTACGGACTGTAAACAGAGTTGGGAATTCATCCACCATAGGGATGAGACAGTATAAAGTGACTGATTGATGTATGCCTATTTGTATTTGTGACAGGAAGTTGACAGGGCTCTATTTCATCAGAGGGATGGCTGAAAAAGTCAAAATTTAAGAAAGAGAAAGAAAACAATGATAAAGACAGGCCCAGATATGTCCCAGAGAATGGAGAAGGTGGAGATCTTCCCAGGAGATTGTATCATGACAGATTCCAGCAGATATTAGAAAATTTAATTTACCAATATATAAAAGATAATAATATACCACTACTAAGTTTCTTATTTATTTTAGAAATGCAAGCCTGTTTCCATATTCAGAAATCAATCATCGCAATTCACATAGCCATAATTTTAAGAAGAAAATACACATGATTATAATCACCGACTTAGTGAAGCACATCTAAAAAAAAAAAAAAAAGCAAGCAAATCACAGTTAACATTGCTTAATGTTTAACGTTGAATGGTGAAAGACTGAATGCTTCCATCTAAGATTGGGTACAAGGGTAGAGTAGGGTGTCCACTCTTATCATTCCTTTTCAACTTGGTAGTGAAAGACCTAGCAAATTTAATAACATAAGAAAAGGAAGTAAAATGCTTACAGATTGAAAATGAAAAAATACAGCTGCCCCTATTTGCAGATGACATGATTGTCTATGTAGAAAATCTCAAATAATCTATTTTTAAAAATCCCAGAACTAATAAATGTGTTTATCAAGGTCACAGGATACAAGATATACACCCCAAATCAATTATATTTTTATATATTTAATATTAGCAATAACAATTGGAAGCTAACATGTAAAACTCAGTACCACTTACAATAGCTCAACAGTACTTATGTATACATCCAACAAAACATGCATAAGATCTGTATGTTGAAAATTATATACCACATTGATAAAAAAATTAAAGAAGACATAAATGGAGAAAAATATCATGCTTCTAGATCAGAAGACTCAACATAATAAATGGATCAAACTGATCTGTAGGATTAATGCAATTTCTATCAAAATCCCATTAGTTTGTCTTGGATTGTCTTGATTTTAGCACCGAAAGTCTCACTTTCTAGGAAGCCTCTCTGTGGAGTGTGAAAAGTCTACATTTTGGCTATGAGTGAAGGAGATTGAGGGGAAAAACTACAAAGTCCATATGGCAGCCCCAAAGCAGGGACTAGATGCATTTTAGTGCCAAATGGAGGCACTATGTATTATCTGTTTCTCACAGTTACTGTCACTGATTTTTTTTCCCCCAACCACTGATATGGGCAACCATTATTTGCAGTTTACGGTAATGGATTATCTATTGCATCACATCAACTCATGTGACCTAAATATGCCATTGAAGCATGTTGTAATCATGAGTATTTGTCTATCTTTGACATTACTTGTGGATTAAGTGTTCTGCTTTGAATCAATTTAGTGTTATTTCAGTTTTTAACTTTATTAACGTTACGACCACGTTTTCTAGGAATGCAGATAGTGAAAACATGAACAATTATAATACCTAGGCCAGCATAGCAAAGAAGACTAAATTATTGTGTTCTTTTAATGGCATATGAAGGCATTAAATGACATAATACAACTGGATTCAAAAGGTTAATAAAAAAAACAGAGACTTTTTCACCATACACAGAAAAATAATTTGTTATTGGGCATAGTGGAGAAAGTGATGTAATCTATGTTACTTTGCTAGGGCTGCCATAACAAAGTACCATAGACTGGGAGGCTTAAGCAACAGAAATCTGTTTCCTCACAGTTATGGAGGCTAGAATTCCTAGATACAAGTGTTAACAGTATTGGTTCTATCTCAGGGCAATGAGAAAAGGATCTCTTCCTTTTGAACATGGCAGTCTTCTCTTTGTTTGTGCACATCATCTTCCCTCTGTACAGAGACTAAATCTCACAATTTGGGGATGAGATAAGTATGGACATCTAAATGGATGAAAACATTTGTTTTTTTTTTCTCTCTTTTTTTTTTCTTTTCTTTTTTTTTTTTTTTTTTTCAGCAAATTATGGGTGTACATATGTTTAGGTTACGTGTGTTGCCCTTGGTTCCCCCCTCCACCGAAGTCCGTGTTTCAAATATGTCCATCCTTCGGGTAGTGCGCATTGCACTCCTTGTGTATGTGCCATCACATCATTTTCTTGATTATTCTCTGAAGCTGAGTAAAGTTACATTCCCTCACTTAAAAGTTGCAATTAAAATGTCCTTTGGGCAAAGAAAATGGGAATTTTGATAATAGATGCACTGATCCTTTACAATGCAGAGCTGATTCTGTCAGGTTTTGCCATCAGTCATATTTTCTAGAGTATATCAAGGGATGCATCAAATCACAATAAAAAGTGCACCCCACATCATAGGCATTTTGATTTGAAAAATGGAGCTTTAAATTATCTTCTTGGTTAGACAAGAGAGGGGAATTAAGGGGTTTCTATGAAACTTTTAATTAAACCACAGAAAATATAAAACAAAAGATTATTGATATCTCATCCAAATCCTGACAAGATCTTGCTCATCTCTCTGCATGTCTGGCAGATAATACAAATGTAAATTTGTAAATTCCATTCAGTCTTTGAACTTCTTATCAAAGAAAATGAAAAGATGTTACCCGCTAAATGTCTTGCATACTTTTTAAACAGCACTGCTAAAACAGGGCATGGCATACTTATTTGTGATTTTGATGCTTTCATAATTAAAGTTTTTGATCACTTTTCGAGTTTACTGAAAACATGCAGAAACACAGATGATAATGCAGGCTTTATATAAATGGAAGGAGATAGCATCCTTAAACATGTGCTTACAAGAGGGCTCAGTTTTGCCAGAAACTTTATCAAAATGTTGGTCTGCCATAAAATTGTGTTTTCCAAGTATGAGAGAAGAAGAATGTTCTTCTCTAATTGGAAAATACATTCAGGATGGGAATAAAGAAGGTGAGAGAACAAGAATAAAAGAGAAATGTGTATGTTTTTGCCCAAAACTCTTGATGATCTTTGAAGAGGTCATATGGAGCCTAGAAAAGAATGAACTGACTGTATTTGAGCTACTTGATGTTATGTTTTGGTTGTAAAACCCACTAGTACTACAAAAATAAAAATAAAAATAAACGACAAACAAAAAGACTGTTTCAGAACTAAAAAAAAAAAAAAAAAAATTCATCAGAAAAGGCCAGCTAAGTTAAACACGACTTTCTCAGTTTCTT
>NW_012143190.1:4167381-4167687 GCF_000956105.1 Propithecus coquereli | reverse complement strand
TATATCACTTATTAGTCCTACTAATTATTACTAATTACCACTGTTAACTAGCCCTGTTTTTGTTTTGTTTTGAAAAATATTTATGCAACATAAAAATAAATGATACACAATAATATATTATTTCAAGTAAGCCTCTTTTTTTTTTTTTTGGACAGAGGATCTCACTCTGTCTCTGACTAGAGAACAGTATCATCATCATAGCTCATCACCACCTCAAACTCCTGGGCTTAAGCGATCTGCTTGCCTTAGCTTCCTAAGTAGCTATAGGTGCATGCCACCATTCCTCGCTAATTTTTCTATTTTTTT
>NW_012143190.1:4156728-4166781 GCF_000956105.1 Propithecus coquereli | reverse complement strand
AAGGACTGATAAATTGGACCTCATCAAGATTAAAATGTATTGTTCTCTGAAAGACTCTGTTAAGAGAATAAAAAGACAAGCCACAGACTGACAGAATATATTTTCAGACCACCAGTCCAAAAAAGAAGTTGTGTTTAGAATATATAAACAACTATCTAAACTCAACATTAAGAAAACAAACAATCCAATTAGAAATGGTCAAAGATTAAGCAGACACTTAACCAAACAGGATAACTGGATTGAAAGGAACTAAATTTTGTTACATGCAGCAATGTGGATGGATCTGAAGGTCATTAAATTGAGTGCAAAAAAAACAAAATCTAAAAAGGTTATTTACTACATAATACCAGCTCTATAACATTTTAGAAATGACAAATTATAGCGACGAATAACAGATAAGTGGTTTCAGGGTTAGTAGGCAGGTGTGACTGAAAAGGGGTAACATGAAAGAATTCCTTTGTGTGAATGGAATAGTTCTGTATCCTGATTATATTGATGGTTACAAAATATTTTCCGTTTACTATAATTTCATAGAACTACACATTCTCTCAACAAAATAAGTGCATTTCAAAACTGGTGAAATCTGAATACTGTTTGTATTTTATTTAGTAGTATTTTACCAATGTTAATTATCTAGTTTTGATTATTGTCCTATGGTTATACATGTTGGTATTGCTGGGGGAAGCTGAATGAATGGGATACAGGAACTCCCCATACTACTTTCACGATTGCTATGTGAGTCTCAAATTATTTCAAAATAAAAAGTTGAAATAAATGAATGCTAATAGTAGTGCCAGAGATAGAACTATTTTTTATAATTATTTTAAGGAAAAATGTGAAATCAATTGTTTTGAATACACAATGTGCCTTGTAATATGAGGAAACTAAAATCCAACATTTTACAAAAAGCCAATTGGAAGACTAAAAGGAGGAAGGATGAAAATTCTATAAATGTGTAAAATCATAAATGTCCACATGATACAATAGTAATTATAATGTGAATAATGATGGCTAATGTTTATAAGGCACTTAATGTGTAATTCTTTCAATAAGCCAATGGTATGTATTATTATCGCCACTTTATAGAAGAGGAAACTAAGGCACATAAATATTAACTTATAAAATCTTGACCACAGAAGGTGTTAATGATCTCACTGGAATTTTTCATCCAAGGTGGTCTGGCCCTGGAATCTGTATAGAATTTAGAAGAATGTATAAAATAAAATTTTGACAGTTAAAGAGAACACAGTGCCAACAGAAGGAAATAGACACTCTCTGCATTTTGGTGTATTTTCCTTTTGATATGTGTGCTTTCATGTATTCACTGATTTTTTAGTAAATAAAATATTTACTGGACATGTATGATGTTCCAATTCTTCTTCTAGGAATGTGGACTACAGTACTGAATGAAGGATGAAAAGTTCCTGCCTGCATAGACCTCATAGTCTAGTGGGGGAAGACAGGCAATACAAATAATAAAAAAGAAAGAACAAGAAAATTTCAGGTGGCAAGTGCTAAAGTAAAGTAGAATAAAGGATTGAGATTACCAAGGAGTTGTCAGAGAAGGCTTTTCTGAGGAGACAAATGACTCTTGGGCAGAGCCCTAAAAGATGTGAGGTAGTAAGCCATGGGAATTTCCTGGCCAAGGACTAAGGCATTTGGGTCAGAGGGCATTCCTTCTGCAATTGCCCAAGTGCTGGGACTGGATCCAAGGTCTTCAAGGAGGCCCATGTGGATGGAATTGGAAGAAGAAGATGGAATGTGGTAAAGAGTTGGCCAGAGTCCTACTGCCCAGCTTATGCAGAAACTCTCTTTATACAACCACCATCTTCCATTCCACTCTTCTTCTATTTTTTATTTGTTTGTTTGTTTGTTTGTTTTAGTCAAGGAATTCAGTATTCCTTTATCCAGGAAGAGTCCAATGTGCAGATGACATTGCTCTGTCCATTCCCCTTCACCTCTCATCAGGGAAATTCCCTTGGGTGTATTTGGAAGAGGCATTCTTACGGGAACCCTCGCTGGGATGAAGTCCAGCCCAGCCTTGAGGGAGTTCAGGAGAGCTGGCATCTATCCTGATTCCCTGCTCTCAGTCATCCCAGCAGAACAAGTGGCACCTCAACCCCAAAACCCTCCCTACTTGTTCAAAAAGAAACAGAGGGCTCTCAAGGCAGCTGGTGAAGGGTGTGGCTGAACTCTTCTGCCACCTTGTGACTGATTCCATTTCTCCTTTCCCATCAGATGCATGCTTCTCTAGAAACTCCTGGAATAGAAATTCAATTTTCAAAAGAAGCTCATGACAGAATCAAAGAACATGGGGATGAGAAGTCACAAAGCACTTTTCAACACACGTCTAAGTTCAAAGATGTGCCGAGCTAATGCAATGAGGGTGCATAGTGAGAAACAGGTCTGGAGGACCAAGTGTATTTCATGAGTGCCTGAGAAGTAGGGAGCGCAAAGAACTAAGGTTAAGTTTGGGAAGGATGAACTAAGGGAGTAAATGGCAACATCTCCTATGCACCATCCATCCTCGTAGTTCCGCGTGATTGTCTGTGTCTTCTGGATGACAAACGCTCAAGCTCCAGTGATTCCGGTATCTCCTCCCTCTGTAAGTCCATTGAAGATCAAAACTTCTGCACATGTGTGGTCTCCTAACTTGTTGGGAAATATATGACTGACCATAGTCAACTCCCTTTCCAACAACCACATATTACAACCGACCCTCATTGTCCCCAAACTTATCCTGACCTAGTTCATGAAGAAATCTAAGCAATTTTATTAGTAGAAATTCCTTCAGTACTTATTCCTTAGACTGATCAAGGTTGATGCCTAGATCCAGCCTCTCTGCATGTTAGCATTTTGTTAAGTACAAATACAACTCTCTCACCACCACATCCCATCACCAGAAAGACAGTAACTTTCTTTCAGGTTATCTTGGTGTATTTTTAATCACTCCCTCTCTCCTGCGCAAACCCATGCCCTGGATATACTCAGCGCTTCCCTGTATTGGCAGTAACAACAATGCTCTTTGTCACATATTTACCATTGTGTGCTGCACTATTTCATAAGTCAGAGGACAGATATAGAATTCCAGAGCTGGTAGGAGAGTATGGTAAAGTTAATCAAAGTGTCATTTTTAAAGTAAAACAAACATGGAGCCTGAATACTTCTTGGTCAGGGCACTGGCACCTTTATTCTTTGATCCTGTCATATTTTGAAGAAGAATGTCCACCTTATGTAAAATTTTATTATAAATTATGAGATTTCAAAGAAATTTCAGGATTAAGCAGGGCCATTATAGTGGTATCTCCAGTTTTATTACACAATGATGAATGTCTATGCCTTTGGGAGACTTTTTGGCTAAAAGGTTTGGAAAGGACTCGTGAGTTGGAAGTAAAAAAGTTCCATCCTGATCATAAGAGCAATATGGATAAACTAAAAAACTTATCAGACAGCTGAAGACATAAAGAAACCTAAATGAATTAAATTTCAGAAATGACAAACTATTCCTAGGAGCACACAGTCCCATTGCTACTTTAATCCCTAGGAGTAATCCAGAAGTAGGAACAATCTCCCCATGGATGGCTTTAATGAGAAACCAGTCAAACTATTAACTAATTTTTATTGACTACCTATTGTTTAGCATGACAGATTAGAATTCTGAGGAGTACGAAAGAAGGCAAAATCCATCCAGCACATCAATCCTTCAGGGCTTTCATTGTCTGGGAGTAACACACCAATGCCTGACAGTAGGGCAAGGAAGATGAAGAGTCATGGATTCTTCCCTGGGTACAAGGCTGTGGCTAGGAGAAGGCTGGTGTAGGGCAGGAGAGCTGAGAAAGATCCCCTTAGGTGCAGAGATCTTTCCAGAGAGCAAGGCAGCAGCCTGCAGGGGCTGTGCACACAGAAAGAACAGGCAGATACCCTTGCCAGGTGCACAAAAGCTCATTGACTGTGCTGCTGTGGTCTGACAAAGACTAGAGGCAGAGAATTAGGAAGAAGAGCAATCTCCTGAGGCTCAAAGATACAGGAACAGAGCTGGAGAGTAAATAAAACTCCCCATTGAACTACAACAACAACAGCAAAAACTGGCAAGTAGGTTTAAAGGAAAGAGATAAAATACAAGAGGGAGAGAGGAGAGGACAGAGAGAGAGACAGATAGAGAGACAGATTTACCATATTCATAAAACAAGCAGCTGGACCTAATGCATAGAAAGATATTTGAAGTCTCACTGGTCTTAAATTTGAAGCTCTGCTTAAAGGAATGTATTTCTCTCACCCTCAAAATATGTGAAGCCATCCGCGTGGAGCTGATTCTAAGTATAGTTGCAAACAATTTCAGATCTAACTCAATTGCATATTAGATTGCCTCAGTCTCACACATCATTGGTCTAAAAGAGGAAGGAATGTACCTTTTTCTGGGAGTAAATATTGTTTACTTCAGTCTCTAATTTTAAACACACATTGTCTCCCACACAATAAAAATGTTAAGAAACATGAGAAAAAGTATAAAAATGCGACCCATGGACAAGCAAGAAAACAATCACAAAAAGAAGACTTAGAGATATGCTGGATGTTTGAATTGGCAAACAAAGGCTTTAAAATAACTATGATAAAAATGTTTAAGTGCATAGTGAAAAGGGTGGACAGCATACATGAACAAATGAGGGATTTCAGAAAAAATATAGATAACTATAAAAATGACAAATGGAAATGATATCACAGGAAAATACAATATCAAAATGAATAATTCATTCAATGAGCTTAATAGCAGACTGAATACAGCATCAGAAGAATAGCCAGTGAGCATGAAGATACTTCAGTGAAAAATATCTAAACTGAAAAAAGAGCTGAAGTGAGGAAGAGTGAAAGAACACTCAAGAGTTATGAGGCAATATTATAGATAGAGAGCTGATAGGTAGGTAGATAACATTATTTGTAATTGGAGACATAGAATGACAGGAGAGAGACTAAGACAGAGAATTATTTGAAGCGATAATGGCCAAGATTTTGCAAAAATGGTGAAATATATTACCCTGCATACCCAATAAGCTCAGTGAATCCCAATTAGGATAAATACAAAGAAACTCATGCCCATACTTATTATTGTCAAACTGCTTAAAACCAAAGATAAAATCTTGATTGTAGTTGCATTGGAGAGAATATTACATGTGTGAAATGACAATAAGAATGTTGTCTTATTGCCAGAAGACAATGGAATAACATCTTTATTTTTTAATTTAACTTTTTAAAATTGACAGATAGCATTGTATGTATTTATCATGTGCAGTATGCTGTTTTGATATATATACACACACATTGACACACATATATACCCCCCACACTCACACACACATACACCTTGTAAAATGGTTAAATGTAGCTAAGAAACAAATGAATTGTCTCACAGTTATCATTTTTGTGGTGAGAACTCTTCACATCCACTCTCTCATCATTTTTTCAATAATACAATATATCGCCATGAACTGTAGTCACAATTATGTACAATAGATCTTTTGAACTTATTACTCCTGTAATTAAATATCCTTCAACCAATATCTCCTCAATGCACCCTTCCCCCAAACCACTCCAGCCTCTGGTAATCACCACTCTGCTCTCTATTTCTATGAGATTAACTTTTGTAAATTCAACAAGTGAGAGAAACATGCAATATTTGTCTTTCTGTGCCTGCCTTATTTCATTCAACATAATGTCTTCCAGCTTCATCCATGATGTTGCAAATGACAGCATTTCCTTCTTTTTATGGCTGAATGGCATTCCGTTGTGTGTATATACCACATTTTCTCTATCTATTCTTCTATCATTGGGCATTTAGGTTGATTCCATATCTTGGCTGTTGTGAATAGTACTGCCGTAAACATAGGAATGCAGATTTCTTTTGGATAACCTGATATCATTTTTTTAATATATACCTAGTGGAGGGGTTACTGGAAATTTTAGTAGTTCTATCTTAATTTTTTTGAGAAACCTCCACATTGTTTTCCACAACGGATATAACAATTTACATTCCCACCAACAGTGTATAGTGGTTCCCTTTTCTCTACATGTTTGCCAGCACTATCCCCTTCCCTTTTGCTTTTTGATAATAGCTGTTCTAACTGGAATAACAGGGTATGTCATTATTGTTTTGATTTTCATTTCCCTGATAATTAGTGAAGTTGAGATTTTTTTCTTCGTATACTAGTTCGCCATTTGTATATCTTCTTTTGAGAGATTTTACTTTTTTTAGTCTCATTATTGGTCTGTTTTGCTATTGAATTGTTTGAATTTCTTATAAATTCTGGATAATAACCCCTTGTCAGATATATAATTTTCAAATATTTTCTCCTATTCTGTATGTTGTCTCTTTACCCTATTGATTGTTTCCTTTACTGTGAAGAAGCTGTCTGGTTTGATATAATCACATTTGTCGATTTTTGCTTTGTTGCCTATGCTTTTGATCCAAACAATCATTGCCCAGATCAATGTTAGACAGTTTTCCTCCTACATTTTCTTCTAGTAATTTCATGTTTTGGGTTTAAGTTCTTCATCCATACAAGTGGATTTTCATATATGGTGAGAGATAAGGGCCAATTTCTTTCTACCAGTTTTCCTAACACCATTTATTGAAAAGACTGTCCTTTCTCCATTGTGTGTTCTTGGCATTTTTGTGAAAAATTAGTTGGCTATAAATGAGTAGATTTATTTCTAGGTTCTCTGTTCCATTAGTCTATGTGTCTGGTTTAAGAAAAAATAAGATCGTATGTGTATAATTTTTTTTTTTTTTTGAGATAGAGTCTCACTCTGTTGCCCGGGATAGAGTGAGTGTCCTGGCGTTAGCCTAGCTCGCAGCAACCTCAAACTCCTGGGCTCAAGCGATCCTAATGCCTCAGCCTCCCAAGTAGCTGGGACTACAGGCATGCGCCACCATGCCCAGCTAGTTTTTTCTATATATTTTTAGTTGTCCAGATAATTTCTTTCTATTTTTTTTTAGTAGATACGGGGTCTCGCTCTTGCTCAGGCTGGTCTCGAACTCCTGAGCTCAAACAATCTGCCCACCTCGGCCTCCCAGAGTGCTAGGATTACAGGTGTGAGCCACCGCGCCCGGCCGTCTATAATTTTATATAGCAAAAAACCTTTCAAAAAGCAAGGAGAAATAAAGTCATTATCATACAGACAAAACCTGAGTGAATTTTTTCTCTTGCAAATCTACACTACGAGAAATGCTGAGGAAAGTTTTTCAGGCTGAAGGAACCTGATACTAGATGGAAGTCTAGATATACAGGAAGAAATGAAGAAATGAAGGGGACTAGAAAGTGTGTGTGTGTGTGTGTGTGTGTGTGTGTGTGTGTGTTTGTGTGTAATAAAATGTATAATTAGAAAATTTAAAAATGCATTTAAATTATTTAATATGCATTATACACATGTATGAAGACATCTATATGCTTAGCCCAGTTCTCTTCTTAAAAGCAAAACATGAAAGACAACTGAATCTTTTCTTCACATACACTCATCTGAATGTGGAGCATAGCAAGAAAATGCCAAAAAAGAACTCTGAGTACGAAGAATATGGGTACAGACACCCCACATGCCTTTCTGCTTGTCTTATGCAAGACTGCTCCATAGGATATTAAGATGCTTCCTTCAGACTTGCAAATAGGATCTAGAAACAGTCCTTAATCGCCCAACACCCACTGACAATGCCAGCAGGTGAAAAGGGTCTTGGAACCCAAAATGTTATTTCTTCAATCCATTACCTTAATGAAAATGGACACTTTGCTTACTTCACTTCTGCTTTTGGCTGTGGATTCCTAGGTTTCCTTTTTATCAAGCGGCCAGGCCCTAGTTATTACCCAGTGAATCCTCAATTCTCTGGGCTTCTCCTGGAGATAGCTGAGACGTGTTCCCCATTACTAATTCTTTTAATCAGACTCCCTCATATGGAAACCCAGTTTCCACCACATGCAAAAGTCTATCCCTGCCCTTAATCTGAATGTTGCATCTAGCCCACATCTCCTTCAATACTTTGTTAAAATATCATTTTCTCTGGATTGACTTCCTGTTTAGTTTTCTCCATGGCTTTTGTTACCTCATAACATTTATTATAATGTACTTATTATGTTTATTATCTCTTTCCCCACACTAGAATATGAGCTGGGGGAGGGCAGAGATTTTTGCCTATATGCTTCAGTGATGTCTTTCCAGAAGCTACAGGACTCCTTGGTATATAGTAAATGCTCAATAAAAAGCCATCAAATTAAGGAAAAATGTATACAATATACATGCATATGTTTATAATAGTTTAATATCTATTATTTAATATTTTATATATAATAATATATTATATACAAATATGTATATACTTAAAATTATACACACATGTAATACAGGCAGTCCTCACTTTGTACAGTACTGTGTTGACTAAAACTTGTGCATATCAGGACAGTGTTTTGCTTTGCATAGGATCTCAGCTACCACAGAAATGAGCAAAGTAAGTGCACTTTTCCCATGTGCATGAATCTCAGTTAATATGGTTTTGTTCAAAGCAAGGACTTTGTGTGTATGCGTGTGTGATTTTTAAAAAAGCAACTGACAATTTAAAACAAAAGCAGTAGCGTGTATTGTAGAGGTTTTAGCATATATATATGTAAAATAAATGTAAATGAGAACACAAAGGCATGACGAGTTTAAATGGAATTATACTGGTGAAAAGATCTTATTCATGAAGCAGGTAGTATTTTTGAGGTAGACAATTCTAAATCAAAAATTCAAATCATAACATGTTGGGCAACCATTAAAAATAAAGAAGATGTAAATCAAAAGCCTATATAGGACATAAAATGGAATATGAAAGTACTTGATTTAATTATAAATGCGAAACAAAAAGTAAATGGCATAAAGAGAAAAGAAATACCAGAATGAATTAAAGGGCCAATTCATTAAAAAAGGCATAATCATACACATAATGTGTTTGACTAATAAAAGGGCTAATAACATATTATGTTAAATTACCAAGCCAAGGAGGAGAAATAGACAAATCCACAATTGAGATTTTAACACATTTCTTTGAGTAATTACAGAATAACTAGATTTTAAAAAATCAGTAAACATATAGATGTAAACAATATGCTCAACCACTAGACTTAAGTGACATAGAACTATACCCCACAACAGAAGAATATATTTTCTTTTCAAATGCATACCGAATATTTTTCAAAATAGACTCAATACTGGGCGTTAAACCAAGTCCTAATATAATTAAAATGACTCAAATCATATTGGACATATTCTCTGATCACAATGGCATTAAGTTAGTAATTAAAATTATTAAAATTTATATAAAATGTCCAAATGCCTGAAAATTAAACAACTAAATTAAAAATAGGTCAAGAGTCAAAGAAGAAATCATAAAGAAAATTATAAAATATTTTGAAATAAATTATAAAAAATAACATACCAAAATTTGCAAGATGTGACTGTAATAAAAGAGAAATTTACAGCTTTAAGTAACTATATTACAGAAGAGAAAATATTTAAAAATCAATTACCTAAGCTTGCACATTAGAAATGCAAAAAGAGAGAATAAAACACAAAGTAAGTAAAATAATGAACAGAATAGAAATAAGAGCAAGAATAATGGAAATAGAAAACAGAACTGTTAGACAAAGTTACACATGTCAGCAGTTGACTTTTTTCAAAAAAGTAAAAGACTTGATAACTCCTAGTAATACCTAGTAAAGAAAAAGAAAAAGAAAACAAAAGAGAGAGAGAAAAAATTACTCATAACAGGAATAAAAGAACCACAATACTACATATTATCCAAAGGATAATAAAGAGAGATTGTGTTATTTTACCTTTAATAATAGGAAATTTAAATTGTTTAACAATTAGATTTTTAACTGTTAATACAGGGAGATTGACAACTTTTAGATAATAAGCTTGACAATGGAGATAGAATGGGAAAAAAAGATCCTTAAAAGTACAACTTATCCAAACTGGAAAATGAGGAAGTAAAGAATGTGAATAATAAGATTTCTGTTAATATTAGTAATAAAA
>NW_012143190.1:4155562-4156678 GCF_000956105.1 Propithecus coquereli | reverse complement strand
GGAGAAATAGATATAGATGTATGTTCAGGATCATGTATGCCTCATGTCATGAGGCAATCACAAATTAAAACAAAAAAATACAACTGTGCACCTAATTAGAATGGCTAATGTTCACCTGTTAGAATGGCTAACACCCAAAACACTGACAACACCAAATGCTAGCAAGAATGTGGATCAACAGGAACTCTCATTCATTACAGTGAGAATACGTAATAGAACACTCACTTTGGAAGACAGGTTCTTCAGTTTCTTTCAAACTAAATATATTCTTAAGATATAATCTAGCAACTCAACCCCTTGGTATTAATCCAAATGAGCTGAAAACTTATGCCACACAAAAAATCTTTAAATAAATGTTTACAGAAGCTTTATTTCTCATTGGCAAAACTTGGAAGCAATCAAAATGTCCTCCAAGAGGTAAATGGATAGACAAACTCCAGCACACACATACAATAGAATAATACACAGGGACAAAAAGAAATCAGTAACCTGCACATGAGTGGTTTATCGCAGCTTTTATTCATAAGTGCCAAATCTGGGCAGCAACCAAGATGTCCTTCATTAAGTGAATGGGTAAAAAAAAAAACTGGTACATCCAGACAACAGAATATTATTCAATATTAAAAAGAAATGAGCTATCAAGCTACAAAAAGACATGGAGGAACCTTAAATGCATATTACTAAGTGAAAGAAACCAATCTGAAATGGATATATACCATAGGAGTCAAACTATGTGACATTCTGGAAAAGGCAAAACTTTGGAGACAATAAAAAGATGAATGGTTTCCAGGGGTTGGAGGTGGGGAGGATGAACAGGCAGCACAGAAAATTTTTAGGGCAGTGAAACTATTCTCTATACTTCTATAATGGACACATGACATTATACATGTGTCAAATTTTAATGTAAAGTACTGAGAAGTGCTCAACATCTCTAATCATTAGGGAAATGCAAATCAAAACTACAATGAGATATCAGCTAACTCCAGTGAGAGTGGCCTTTATCAAAAAGTCCCCAAACAACAAATGTTGGCATGGATGTGGAGAGATTGGAACACTCTTCCACTGCTGTTGGGACTGCAAATTAGTACAACCCCTGTGGAAAGTAATTTGGAGATA
>NW_012143190.1:4136175-4154976 GCF_000956105.1 Propithecus coquereli | reverse complement strand
ATAGAATAAAATAACAAAAAAGAAACCCTAATGTAAACTATAGACTTTGAACAATCACGATGTGCCAATTTAGGTTCATCAATTGTAACAAACACTCTGTTCTGATGGAGGATGTTGATTGTTCGAGAGGTTGTGTGTGTGTGTTGGGGGGTGTAGGGAGTATACGGAAACTTGTACTGTAACTTAATTCTGCTGTGAACCTAAAATTGCTTTAAAATAAGATATGTTAAAAATATGTATAAAAGAAAAAGCTGTAAAGCCACAAAATGAGAAATCTTAAATGCATATTGCTAAGTGAAAGAAGCCAATCTCGAAAGCTATACTCTGTGTGACTGACTGTGTGAGATATTCTGGAAAAGGTTCAAATGTGGAGACAGTAAAATGATTGTTTGCTAGGGGTTTGGCAGGAAGGAGTACAAGGTATTTTTAGGGCAATGAAACTATTCTGTGTCATAATGTAATAACACATGTTATTACACAACTGTCAAAATCCACTAAATATACAAAATACAGAGTGAGTACTAACATAAACTAAAAACTTAATAACGAATAATGCATTCTCTTTATACATTATTGTATAACAGCTCATCAATTGTTACAAATGCACCACACTCATTCAAGATGTTAATAATAGACGAAACTATAAGAAGGCATGGAGGAGAGGGAGAGCATAGATGGAAAGTCTCTGTACTTTCCCCTCAATTTTTCTGTAAACCTATAACTTCTTTAAAAAATAGTCTATTACAAATGGCCCACCAAAAAGTGAAGAAATGTTCAACATCATTAGTCATCAGGGTAGTACAAATTAAAACCAAATGCAATAACACCTTATGTCTGTCAGAATGGCCATTATTAAAAAGTCAAAAAACAATAGATGCTGGAATGGAGAAAGGAGATACTTATACACTGTTGGTGGGATTGCAGATTAGTACAACCTCTATGGAAAACAGTATGGAGATTCCTCAAAGAAATAAGTATAGACTTACCATTTGATCCAGCAATCCCACTATTGGGTATTTGTGCAAAGGAAAAAAAGTAATTTTATCAAAAAGACACCTGTGTTTATTGCAGCACAATTCACAATCACAAAGATATGGAATCAACCTCAGTTCCATCTATTCACGAGTGGACTAACAAAATGTGATACACACACATACACACACACACACACACACACACACCATGGAGTACTACTCAGTCATGAGAAGGAATGAAATAATATCTTTTGCAGCAACATGGATGCAACTGGAGACCATTATCTTAAGAGAAATATCTCAGGAATGGAAAAACAGACACCATGTGTACTCACTAATAATTGGGAACTAATTGATGGGCACACACGGGCACAGAGAGATGTAAAGATCACTGGAAATCAAGAAGGGGGATGGGGGAAAAGGGAAGGAGTAAAAACCTACCTAATATATACAATGAACACTATTCAGGTGATGGGCAGACTTAGTAGCCCTGACTTAAGCAATATTAAAGGTATCCATGTAACAAAAATATTTGTACCCCCTTAATGTTTGAGTTAAAAAAGAAAAAAAATAATATATTAATTAAAAAGAAAAAACACAAACACACATAAAACCACAGTGATACACCATTTCTCATCCACTGGAATATCTAAAATAAAAATGACTGACAATATTAACTTGGCAATGACACTTGCTAATTGGAGTGTAAAATTGTACAAATAACCATTTCACATTCACTAGAATAACCAAAACTAAAAAGATTGACACTATAAAATTGTGCAAGTTTGTTAAGTACCTGGAATTCTCATACATTCTGGTAGAGTGTAAAATGGTCTAACTCAAAGATAGAGAACTGTTGCAGTTTCTCATAAACACACACCTACCCTATGACCCAGCCATTCAATTCCCAGGCATTTACCAACATAAATGAAAACATAGGTTCACAAAAGACTTGTAAAAGAATTTGCAAAGCAGCCTTTTTTCAGAATAGTATCAAATTGTAAAAGCCCCAAATGTCACCAAGTAATTGATAAACAAATTGTCAAGTTATGAACTTAATTTTGGGGCTCCAAAGGGAAGGTCCTTGGCAGAGCTGAAGAGATGTTCCCTCGTCTTGTGCTGTCTTGGTGGGGTTTTGGCCTGTTGGGTTATCACTGGCCTGTTGTCTGCTCCTTCTGCTTACAAAGATTAATGAGTTTCTTTTCCTTGCTTAGCTTTCCAGGGGTTGGGTCACTTTTGAATGTGTGACTCCGCTATCTACTACTTGGTTGAGGTGGAAGGCGCTGGGTTTAGTTATGAGGTTGCTCTCTCTTTAGTTGCTTGAATTTTGCCTGGAGGGGTCAGTTGTCAAGGTATTCCAGAACCTTTGAATTGAACTCTAAAATCCCAAATGGGACATACAAAAGCCTGAGTCTTTGGGAAATGTTTTGCCACTCCCAAGGGCTACTTGAGACTTATTACCACTTAAGATGTGGTGAGAAGAGCAGCAGGAATCAGCGTGCCTGAGGCAGTATACTTCAGGAATCGCTTGATCTGTAGCTAGCAGAGAACTGCTAGTATGTTATTCAGGGCTTATTAGGCACTCTTGTGGAGGAATTCCTAATGAGTATGCCAGTTGGTGCAATTGCTGAGGACTCTGGTCGAGATTTTCCTTTCCAGACCACTAGCCCCTAAGATGACTACAGCCTGGGCACCAAGTGCAAGCTTTTGTGTTATGTTCTTGTCAGGTGTTCAAAACCGATCAGCTGTATCGCGCCAACACACTGTCTCCTTTTGCTTAGATCCAAGGTCGTACAGATTCAGGCTAGTCCTATGGGGAAAGTATTTTTTCTCCTATCTCCCTACCTTCAGGGGCGGGCTCTGTCCTGGAGGGCTGTGGGAGTATGTTTACAATGGAATATTACTTAATCATAAGAAATGACAGTGATCTAGCATCACTTACACTTTCCTGGATTAAACTTGAGCCCATTATCCAAAGTGGGGCACCACAAGAGCAGAAGAACGGGATCCATTTGTGCTCACCATCAAATTGGTATTAACTAATCAACACATAAATGCACACATCAACAACATCTATTGGATGCTGGGGAAGGGGGAGGGCAGCGGGAGGAGGGGGGAGGACGGAGGAGGGGACGGGTATTTGTATACACAAGGAGTGCAATGTGCACTACCCGAAGGATGGGACATATTTGAAACACGGACTTGGGGGGGGGACCAAGGGCAACACACGTAACCTAAACATCTGTACCCCATAATATGCTGAAATAAAAAAAAAAGAAAAAAAAATTGTCAAGTTAGAAATAGAATTGGATACTTTTCAGCATTAAAAAATAGCAAACTTCCAATACATGTAATATGTTTCCATTTCAATAAAAAAAAATTTGAACAAAGTAATCTTGATCAAAATTCCCTTAAAACAGTATGGTTATTGCATTTTATGGAATTGAAGAACAGGCAAAATAATCTACAGTGAGAGAAATCAGAAAGTGTTTGCTTGCTTTAGAATATAGAAAAATTGACTGGAAAAGGGCACACAGAAAATTTGTTTGATAATGAAAATATTATCTATGTTGTTTTGAGTGTTGGTTACTCAGTGGAAACACTTTTTAAATGGAACACCTTAGATCGGTACATTTCATTGTATGTTCATTATATCTAAAAATGTTTTAAAAGGTTTTGGTAGCAATGAGGTAATGGTTAAGAATTCTAGCTTTGACAACAAATAGACCAGGCTTTCAATACTAATTCTGCTATGTATTGTCAGATTTTAGACAAGTTAATTAACCTCTGCACCTCACATTTTTGATGTGTAAAATGAAGCCAAACACTTATGGATTTTGTGAGGAATCAGTGAATAGTGTATATAATGGTCTGAGGATGGTATTTTATCAAATAATAGGTATTTAATCAATAGGAATTATACTATTTTAATGAAGTCCTTACAATTCTTTATTCAAACACATTGTATGTCTTATATCTCCTACAGTTTTTAAATTTTCCTGCTCAGGCTATCTATTTGGAGAACACTCATGAATCTTTCACGGCTTCGGATTTGCTTTTGTTCTTTTCATTGCTACAATCAGCATCACAGAACTTCACACCCCACATTTAAGCAGAAGCGAGTAATCAGTTATTTGAATCATCTATGACCAATAGGATTTTTAAACAATGCAACAATAATACCTTATTGCATTCGAAATGCCACATTAATATCCCTATGTGACTAACAATAGATTAGATCAATGTCCCTTTGTGACTAACAATAGATTAGATTAATGTCCCTATGTGACTAACAATAGATGCAGATAGGACTTGCAGCAGATTATTCTCTGTAGTCTTATATATAGCAAAATGCTGGACATACAATGAGCGCTTAATAAAAGATGTTTCATAAGCAAGTGATTTTAAAGTTTTTGAAAATCATAACTGATTTAATTACTCATTTATGAATATTTACACCAAATCTAACAGCTATAGAGAAGTGAAAGATAGGCAGTTTTGCTGCTTATCTTATACTTTAATTCAATAGCTCCTTTCTGACCACCCAAAGTGAGCTGAGGATCCAAGAATGAGCAAAACAAGGCTCAAATCTACTCCTGGTTCAGCAATTTTCCTACTCCTATTACTCTATCCTTAGTTATTCTGTCCCTAATTATTTTTTACACTTCTGTTACATATTGATGTAAGTAACTAAAAATCCTTTCTGGTTACAGAAGCTTTTGTGTCTCTTTTTTTCCCCCCTTGTGTTTTGTTTTGTTTTGTTTTTAAGATGGGGGTCTTGCTATGTTGCTCAGGATGGTCTCAAACTCCTGGGCTCAAGGGATCCTCCTGCTTCAGCCTCCTAAAAAGCTGATCCTTTCTAATTAGAGGACAAACAGAGGCCAACATTCCATATATGTTTTTAATTTGTGTCCCTTTTGTTTCCTACTCAGCTTCAAAATTCAAGGAAAGGGAATTTTGATAATACTTTGCTCAAAAATGCTGAAGAAGAACATATACATGTAAGAATAATGGAGGCTTCAGGAAGCTACAGGATTTCACAGGAGAGATATTTGGGGAGACCTATTTAAGACTTGTGGTCTAAATGTCCCACTAGACTCATGGTAGTATTGAGTTCGGCTGCTATTAAGGCGGTCAGCTTTCCTAAAGGGCCTATACATCCTTTGGTCTCTCAGGTGTATTTGATGTTGGGGATAAGTAAATTTTAAGTAGCTAGGGAGAGCCCCTGAAGAAACCTGAGTTTGAGAGCACTGATTGTCTAAAATAGGCATATATATTTTCCAGGAAGGATAAACTTCATTTACCCACCTTTACCAGCTCCTCCAGAGTCACTGGAAACAATCCCCAATTTTTTCCTGCTACTTCCAGAATGTTACCAAGGAGAGGCAAAGGTGCTGATATATAACTTGTTTATATTCATTTCTCATTACACCTACATATTTTTTTTCTCCTGCATAATTCCTAATCCTTTCTTTCTGGTTTCTGTGTTGCCTATTGGCATATACTGGGGCTCTTTTCATAGAATGGATTTGGTGGGAGTTGACATTGTGTGTCAGTGCTGTTCATTTAGTTCCAAAATCATTAAAAACAACCAGGTCCTACTGGTAGCCATTTATTGTATGAGATTACCCACAGCATGCTGGAGTAAAGGTCAAACCTGTCATATTTCTGAAAAACAAAAAGAAATGGTTAGTGGGAGAACTTAATCTCTGATGAGTTTATACATTTGAATTAGAATAAAAAAAATTGTATGCTTTAGTGGGGGTAGAAAAGTCTTAGAATGAAAAATCAACAACTTACCCAAAGCCACACAAAGCCAGTAACACCAATATGGCAGAGTTCTTAACAGGGGATCTTGAAGTTATACCTTTAGAATTGGTCCCTTCCAGTGTTTCTAACCCCCCATGACACCAGAAAATCCTATATGAATCTGGGGCTGGGATATTAACCCAAGGGAAAGACTTAAAAACATAAAGCATGGTAGTATCCATTTCTGCAAAACCGCTCTCTGTATGTCAGGCTGTGTACCCAGCAGTGAATAGCCTTTTCTGGATATACACAAGGTAACATACAGTAGTACCCCTTAACCCCAGGGCATATATTCGAAGACTCCCATGGATGCCTGAGACCAAAAAAAGTACTGTACCTTATATGTACCATGTTTTTTTGATCTGATAACTGAGACAGCTACTCAGTGACTAACAAGTAGATAGCATATATACAATATGGATACACTGGACAAAGGGATGACTCATGTCCCAGGTGAGATGAAAGGAATAGATTTAATTACGCTACTCACAATGGTGTAACTTTAAACTTTATAAATTGTTTATTTCTCAAATTTTCCATTTAATATTTTCAGGCTGAAGTAGAACATGAGTAACCGAAGCCATGGAATATGAAACTACAGATAAGGGAGGACTACTGTATATTCCACTTGCTCATTAGTCACTTAGTAGCTATCTTGATTATCAAATTGATTGTCCTCATCATGGTGCTTGTGTTCAAGTAACCCTTATTTTACTTAATAATGGCCCCAAAGAGCAAGAATAGTAATGCTGGCAATTCAGATATGCTAAACAGAAGCTGTAAAGCCTTTCCTTTATGGAAAAAATGTGAAAGATCTAGAAATATGGAAAGAGAAAAATAACCGTATGCTGAGGTTGCTAAGATCTGTGGTAAGAACAAATCTTCTATCCATGAAATTTTGAAGAAAAAAAAAACATACATAGTATATATAAGATACGGTACTATCCACAGTTTTAGGCATCTACTGAGAGTCTTGGAACGTATCCCCTGTGGATAAGGAGGAAATTTGTAGGCACTCTGAAAAAACCGATTGCCTTTGAAAATAAGTGTTTCCTGGGAAATAACAACAGCCTTTTGATGGCCTGAAAATCACTGAAGCTAAACTCCCCAATTCTTCTTTCATTATTTAAGACATAATATCATTGGGAATGTGTACATGCCTTTCTTTAGAGCCATAAATTACCAAATTTGAGGAATCCTGGCTAGGGGTATCTGAGGAGGAGTGGGGTATGTCCTTCATCGTTCTCGTCCGCCCCCTGGTGGCCCTTTTGTCACTATGAACTGCTGCCCTGGGCTGCAGAGCTGCTTCTAGTTAAACATCCTTGATATACAGTACTTTGTATATTTCCAGAAAACCATACAACTAAACAGAGATTCTCATTTTCAGCATGAAGTTGTATAGTGTTACCCAATAATGTTGATGCTTTATCTGTTAATATATCACTTATCTCATTTTTAAACTAATTTTTTTTCCATGAGTGGTTTTCTCAGAAATTTTCTGTTATTTTTCATCTATTTTTCCTATATATCAACTTTGGATTTGTTTATTCACACATTTTATCATTTTCTAGTGCATCTTTTGCTTTCCGTTTTTAAAATTTCTTTTTTCTGCTCTGCAACTGAAAAATAACTCTAAGAAATCCACTCTGTTCCCTCATCTGAGCCATTCCACAGGCAGTTTTCCCCATATTAAAAATGCCGTCTTCCCTCAATTTCTGGAATATCTCGATTTCTGTGATTTGTTTTCTTTTCTCCATACTCTTTGCCATCCCTTTTCTCTGCCTCTCTCTAATATGTCTGTGTTCAAAACAGACGTCAGGAGTTTCACTATAAACTCTCTTCTCCTGCAACCACCTGCACTCTCATATCTCTTTTTCATGAGTAGGCATATTGGGCTCCCAGCTCAGTTGTCTTCTGAATCCCAAGCCATCATCCAAGAGCGCCCACAGGGCATCTCTCTTTGGCAGTCCCGAAGTACCGCAAACACCCTGCGTCTCAGTCAGTACTCCTCATCTCTTTCACCCTGTGCTTCCCACTGTGTCCTCAAGAGAGTAAACTGCCCCAACTTTCCACTTTCCCAAGACAGTGACTTGTGTGCCTTCTCCATTTCTTTGACTCATATATTAAATTATAATACAGGTAGCAGTCTACTAAAACTCCTGAATCCGTATTACATAAATGCGCTTTTTTCATTCCCCACCTCATATCTGAGCTCAGACCACACCATCTCCCCCCGTCTTGGATACCTTCCATATTTCCAGTGGTCTAATCCTATTCTATACTGCAGTAAAGTGATTTTTCTAAAACATGGATCTGTTCCTGTCAATCCCCTGTGAAAACTCATCCATGTAAAGTCTGACTAGTCTGTGCTTGGGGACTGGACAGAGTGAGAAGAGATCTTGTGTCAGCCAGGACTCTGGTAGACGCCCCTATGCAATATCCACTTGTGGTGGTCGGGGGCGGGGAAGGGGCGGGATTGAGCCCCCTTCCCCCTCCTCCTTACTGCGGAAAGCTGCAGAGCGAGAGCAGCACTCACTTCCTATTCAGCATTCAGCCGAGAGGGAGCCTCCGAACAGCCTGAACAGCCACGTAGGCATTCTCTTCTCTCTGGAGGAAAAGGCCCAGCAGCTGTCCGAGGAAAAGACCACCAGCTGTCAGCAAAGGGACATGTCGCAGCTAAGTAAGAATCTGGGTGATTCGAGTCCTCCAGCGGAGGCCCCGAAGCCGCCTGTCTATAGCCGCCCTACGGTTCTGATGCGGGCCCCGCCCGCTTCCTCCCGGGCTCCGCCAGTCCCTTGGGATCCACCTCCAATTGACTTGCAGGCTTCATTGGCCGCTTGGCAGGCACCCCAGCCTGCCTGGGAGGCCCCTCAGGGCCAGCTGCCCACCCCGGTGGCTCCCATGCCCCAGCCTCCAGCCCTAGGGGGTCCGATGGTCCAGGCTCCCCCACTGGGGGGCCCGATGGGCAAGCCTCCTACTCCTGGAGTGCTAATGGTCCATCCTCCGCCTCCGGGAGCCCCGATAGCCCAGCCTCCGACTCCGGGAGTTCTGATGGTGCATCCTTCAGCTCCCGGAGCCCCTATGGCCCACCCTCCCCCTCCGGGGACCCCTATGGCCCACCCTCCACCTCCGGGAACCCCTATGCCCCATCCTCCTCCTCCGGGCACCCCAATGGCCCATCCTCCCCCTCCGGGCACCCCGATGGTGCATCCTCCCCCTCCGGGGACACCGATGGCGCATCCTCCCCCTCCGGGGACACCGATGGCTCATCCTCCCCCTCCGGGGACACCTATGGCCCAGCCGCCAGCTCCGGGAGTCCTGATGGCCCAGCCTCTGACTCCGGGAGTCCTGATGGTCCAGTCTCCTGCGGGAGCCACGATGGCCCAGCCTCCGCCTCCGGGAGCCGTGATGGCCCAGCCTCCACCTTCAGCAGCACCGATGGCCAAGCCTCCAGGTCCTGGAGTCCTGATGATTCATCCTCCAGGTTCGAGAGCTCCGATCACCCAGCCTGCAGCTTCAGGAGCACCGATAGTGCAACCGGCTGCCCCACCTGCGCAGCCTATGGCTTCTTGGGCCCCGCAGGGTCAACCACTGATCCTGCAAATCCAGTCTCAGGTTATAAGGGCTCCTCCGCACGTTCCCCAGGTCCCGCAGGCACCCCCTGCGCAGCTGGCCACACCCCCCGGCTGGCAGGCCACCTCGCCAGGGTGGCAGGCCACGCCGCAAGGCTGGCAGGCTACACCCCTGACCTGGCAGGCCACGCAGGTAACCTGGCAGGCGCCAGCAATTGCCTGGCAGGGGCCACCGCCCATGCGCCAGGGCCCCCCACCCATCCGCCCTGGCCCACCGCCCATTCGCCCTGGCCCACCACCGATGATCCGCCAGGCTCCACCTGTGATCCGCCAGGCACCACCTGTGATGCGCCAGGCACCACCTGTGATGCGCCAGGCACCACCGCTGATCCGCCAGGCACCGCCGCCCATCCGACCTGCCCCACAGGTCATGGCCACCCAGCCACCTCTCTGGCAGACCCTGCCACCCCCACCTCCTTTGCGGCAGGCCCCGCAGGCTAGGCTGCCGGCCCCGCAGGTGCAGGCGGCGCCGCAGGTGCCTACGGCTGCAGCTGCTACGCAGGTACCCGCGGCGCCGCCCGCTGGCCTGCAGGTGCCCCAGCCTGTGCTGCCGGCCCCGCTGTCTGTCCCACTGTCTGCCCCGCAGGCTGTGCACTGCCCCTCCATCATCTGGCAAGCTCCGAAAGGCCAGCCCCCAGTGCCACATGAGCTACCGACGTCGATGGAGTTCCAGGAGGTGCAGCCAACTCAGGCAGTAGCCTGGCAGGCCCCGAAGGCCCCCACTCATTTCTGGCAGCCCCTGCCTGCCCAGGAGGCCCAGAGGCAGGCTCCCCCCGTTGTCCAGCAGGAGCAGCCCTTTCGGGGAGCCCCGCCCTCCCAGAAAGTCCTGCAAACTCAGTTACCCGCCCAGCAGGCCCAGCCCTCGGGTCCGCAAGCAGAGCTGCCTGCGGTGCAGCACCAATCCTCCTGGCAAGGCCCCCCAGCAGTCTTTCAGGCCCAGCCCGGAGCCCCAGTAGACTCATCAAATTTTCCCCGGGGCTCCGCTAAATCACTGATGACTCCATCAGGAGAATCCAGGGCCTCTTCTATAGAACCCAGGGGCTCTTCTAAAGAACGTAGGACCTCTTCGAAGGAACGGAGGGCCCCTTCAAAGGACCGCATGATCTTTGCTGCCACCTTCTGTGCTCCCAGGGCAGTTTCAGCTACACGAGCACACCTGCCAACTGCCTGGAAAAACCTGCCTGCCACATCGGAGACCTTCACTGCCACCTCAAGGGTCTTTCCCTCTACCTCCCACTTTCAGCCTGCCTCTTCTAATGCCTTTCTAGGCCCCTCTGCCACCCCAGAGGCCCCGAGGTCACTGCCATTTCCTCTGCAGGATCCCTTTGCCTGTGCAGAGGCCCTGCCTGCAGGCCCATGGGTTCCACAGCCCAATGTGAATGCCTCAAAGGCATCCAAAGCAGTGCCCACCATCCTGATGGCTACAGCAGCTGCCCCCCAGGCAACTGCCACTGCTCCAGAAGCCTCAAAGACCTCCGTCGAGCCCCCACGCCGCTCTGGCAAAGCCACCAGGAAGAAGAAGCATCTGGAACCTGAAGAGGACAGCCGCAGCCATACATTGGCCTTTCATGACTGGCACGACCAAAGGTCCTGGGAGAATCTGAATCTGAGTGCCTGGGCAGTCCAAAGCCCTATCCAGGTCTTGGGTGACTGGGAGCACCCAAGCATTCCCCACGGCCTGAATGGCTGGGAGGGCCCTAGTACCTCTAGGATCCTGAGTGGCTGGGAGGGTCCCAGCACATCTTGGGCCCTGAGTGCCTGGGAGGGGCCAAGCACTTCCAGGGGCCCGGGTATCTCTGAAGGCCCAGGTGGCCCTCATACCTTATTTATCTCTGAGGTCCCCTGTCTCTCTCAGAGGTCCAGTGCCACCCAGGATGAGGTGGAGGCACAGCCATTGTCTCCCCTGGATGAGAGAGCAAATGCATTGGTGCAGTTTCTCTTGGTCAAGGACCAAACCAAAGTGCCAATCCAGCGCTCAGAGATGGTGAAAGTCATCATCCCAGAATATAAAGATGAGTGCTTAGATATTTTCAGCAGTGCCAACAGTAAGCTGGAGTGTGCCTTTGGTTATCAGTTGAAGGAAACTGATACCACAAACCACTCCTATATTATCATCAACAAGCTGGGGCATCCTAAAGGTGATTTGGTGACATCCTATTTAGATAAGCCCAAGCTAGGGCTCCTGATGGTAGTCTTGAGCCTTATTTTCATGAAGGGCAATTGTGTCAGGGAGGATCTGATCTTTAATTTTCTGTTCAAGTTAGGGTTGGATGTCCAGGAGACAAATGGTCTCTTCGGAAATGCAAAGAAGCTCATCACCGAAGTGTTTGTGAGGCACAAGTACCTAGAGTACAGGCAAATCCCCTGCACTGAGCCAGCAGAATATGAGTTCCTCTGGGGCCCTCGAGCATTCCTCGAAACCAGCAAGATGCTCGTCCTGAGGTTTCTGGCCAAGCTCCATAAGAAAGATCCACAGAGCTGGCCATTCCATTACTTCGAAGCGCTGGCAGAGTGTGAGTCTGACGATACAGATGAGGATGATTCTGATGCCGGTGACGATCCGGGCAGCCCCACCAACAGTCCCCCTCCCCATTAATAAGTGAAGCAGAGATCTTGTTCATTTGTTTTTCCTGGGGCCACTGATGGGGGAGGGAGTATTTTGTTTCTGGTGTTTATGTTCCAGTTCCACGTGTGTAAGTTTGGATTTTTCCATTTGGTTCCATATCTGCCAAAGTTTTGTACATTTTCATGTGGTGATGATTTCAACTGGCTACTGTTCTCTTTGGTATTTTGGCATTTGTATTTTTAAGTGAAATCTGTGATTCTCTGTTTTGTGTTATAATTGTTATGTTTTGGTATCAGAATTGTGCTGGCTTTGTGAAATGAATTGAGAAGCTATCCATCTCATTCTGATACTGATTATGTAGCATTGTAATTGGTTGTTCTTTGAACGTTAAAATGACTCATCAGTAAAACTGTCTACAGAAAAGTAAATATCTATATCTTTATCTATATATAAATATACTTTCAGCATAACATGGAAGTGTTTGTCTTTATTCTCATTTTCACTCTAGATGGTGGAAGCCAAGTTTTGCCACGCTTTCTGAGTAGACACACACCAAGACTACTCTCAGTGATAGTAAACACCACCAGGAGGAAACAATTTCCCAAGGAAAGTGCGCCATTCATCTTTACGATGATGCAGTGATTGTGGCAGGTGGTGAAGCATAAAATTTCCATTAATCCAAAAGTAAAACTTCACAAGTCAGTGAGGCCAAATCAAGAAGGGGTCATGTGCCTCGTCTGATTTAATCCTCGCAATAATCCTTCAAAATAGGCATTTTGCAGGCGAAGGTGTAAGGTTCAAGGAGATTAATTAAATCACATGTGAGTTAGTGCCAAGCCGGTAAAGTTGTAATTTAAAGCAGAAAATTTCCTTTAAGAGTATGTAGGGTAGGAGGGCCATCCACCTGTGGGATTGCAGATAACCGGGTTTGTTAGCCATGTGGAGAGACTAGCAAAAGGGGCATTTGTCAGTCATGTGGCTTGGGGAGGGAGGGGGACGTGGGGTGATTGCCCAGCAGTTTACATTTGTCTCCCTATAAAATATCCAGGCTTATATCAGGGAAAAGGAAAAAACAGGCTTCCTCCAACCCTGTGGATTGCAAGCAGTAGCGGCTAGGTTAGGGAAGGCGGTGGGAGGGGGATTCCTAACAACACGGAGACTTAAGGGAAGCTCAGGGGATGGGTGGGAGTAGGGTAGGGTTAACCCTAACATACAGAGTGGGTCAGCTTGCAATGAATGAGGCTACTAAATAGCTGTGGTCCGCCCTTGGGTATAGAGTCTGGTGTTGGAAGGAGGGAACTAGGTGCGAACTGGCCTGACTGGGGAAAAGATACTCGCTTACACACCAGGACGGTGTACACAAAATGATTTTCCTGAGGACATACTCTCCCCTAGAAGGTGAGCATCAGCCCTGCTTGCCACCCGTACTGTCCAGTCGGAATCTAGAAACCCGTATATATAGCTTCACCGGGTAAAGCCGAAGTCCCAGGGAGTTAAGACGCGGTGGTGGAATTCTCCTGCCACCTAGTGGCCGATCAGCTATGCTACCGCTGCTTCTGCGGCTTCGGCCCCTTCTGGGGGGTTTAACCTCACACCCCGGGATACGTAGGTTGTGGCTACTACTTGCTTCATACCTTTCACCCATAACCTTACCTATATCTGTACTCAAACATTCATTCCTCCCCGCTCTTTTATCATAGGCCTCCTTTTCAAATCCAATCCAAGCTTCCCTCATTGATTGCTGCCATAGGTCCTGCAATATTGACCCTTAGGAAGCTGACTAGGACAGGAACTCTCAAGGCGCGCAGTCTGTCCCCAGCATCTGCAGATCCGAGCTTTCAAGGGCAGTTAGTCCCACCGCAGGACCTGCCAGGCTCCAAGAGATCTGCAAGTAGTGCCAGTGGCTGGGTCCTCCGGAAACTCGGAGGGAAATTCCTGTAAATTCCTTGGGTCAGAGAGTCCTGCACATCTGCCTACAATCAGTCTTTAGTTATTTTGATGAGACGACAATAACAACAAATCTCCATTGAAGGAGACAGCAATATCCCAGGTGAGAACTACCCGCAAAGGAAGTTTAGCTGCACAACAAAGTAGCACATGGGGTCTTGTATTTCTTGTTGTTTGTTTTTAGTTTATTTATGATTGTTTGTATAGTTTTCTCCAAATCATTTACTGGTAGGGTACTTGAGCAAGATGCTCTTTGTGGGAAAAATTTGGAAAGTAGCATCATATGTATGACTTCAGTGTCATACTTAAGGTGTGATCTGGCCCTGCTCCGTGGTAGAAAGACTTACCTCCCATTTACAAAGCTCTCTCTCACACCTCTCATTTATCTCATATCTGATGTACCTCTAATGACCTTCTCCAAGTAATGCCAAGGGCTGAAGGCCTAAATTTGATTACTTTGTAATGAGATATAAATTACAACGATAATGAAATCCGTCTGTTACAAATAACTAGACTAAATCAGCCAAATGTGCAACCGAAAAGTTTAAGAAAGAATACCTAATATTGTGAAGTAGAATACAGAAATCAAAGACCCAGAATATAGGAAAATACAGGGGAAAAAGAAGTAGGAACAAAATCAAGATCCACTTATTTGAAAGTGCTAAAATGTAGAAGTAGTGCAAAGCTTTTTACTATAAAATGGACAAAAAATAAAACTGTTGTAAGTTAATAAGCAAAAGGTATCACATGACAAAAATGAAAGAAATATAAATGGCAAATAACGGTTGACACTGTTCCACCTCATTAATATTTAAAACCAGAAATACTACATCAGTATTTTAGTTTTCATTTTTTAAACTGGTATACAATAAAACAAAACCCCATGGAACATCCAATGTTAATGAGGTTGTTATGGAACTGGAACTGTTATACACAATGGATGATGACATAAATTACTACAATTAGCCTTGAAATCAATTCAGCCAACTACATCTTCAAGAAGTTTAAGCAAATCAATACTGTTTTACCTTGAAATTCCTCATATGGAAATATATGTAATAGGAATAATCTGCAGTGAAGGCAAAAACTTCTTCACAAAGAGAGCTGCTTATGGAATTGGAGATTTATCAGGATATGTGCACCCATCTTATTAATACAACCATACTAGTGTCAAGGTGGTACTGAGAGTTGCTGATGAAAAGACCACCCACAGGCTTCCTGAAAAAATGACATGCAGTTTGTTCCAACACATGGAAAATGGAATACTGAGTGTCCAAAATTATTTGCCTTAGAGCAGAGTGCTTCCAATTTGTGCCTGAAAAGTTTAAAGGTGAGTGTGTGCAAACTCCCACCAAAGCTATACAGTAATCTCAATATAAGCCCTTTCACATGAAGCCATATGATTCCTAGTGAAGAGAAACTACAAAATAATTCTCATACAGTGTACTGCTATGTAGGGTGTTCAGATATAAGCAAATTAATATTTTAGGATATTTACCTTAAAAAGATGATATGTATTTTGGAATAATTTTACTCCAAGTTATTCCTCCCAAGAGCAATAGAGAAAAGGGCCAGTTGCATGTCAAAGCCACACATAAACCAACCTTATCAGCAAACATGAGTTACCAATCATGGCCATAATTGATGAAGTACATGCCGGGTCCCTATGGACCCAGTAACACCCATTTTACTGGACATGCAGCCCATGTTATTCATTTGCCTTCAAAGTTATGGGCACAACCACAACTCGGCACCTTTGCACCAACTGTCATAACATAAGAAAGGATAAAGGATCATTCCTTGCACCCCTGCATGCAGCTGCCAAAACTGAAAACCTGGCAGTCTGATTAGCTGTCAGATTATACTAGTTTTGCCACCTTGTAAAGTCAGTGTTTTTTCTTCTCTGCAGCCCTATGGCCATTGTTTCCTGCCTGGACTTGCCAGCTTCCCTTTTCATGATCTCTGTCTTCAGGCCTGCCCCTTAATCACACCTGCACATTGGCAGCCCAGTGGTCCCCACACCACCATAGCATAGAAGTCTAAACCTCATAATGCCTTGCCCTGTTTAAAGTGTTTCATGGCTCCCACTGTTCCTCGGTGGAAGATGTAGCCATTCTCAGCTCACTTTCCTCATTGTGAGGGTCACGGAGCAGCCAGTTAGAGGTGGGTTTACCTAAACAGGAATTTACAAATGAGGACAGGGGTCCCTCTGCTGGACAGTTCTAAGAAGTCCTCAGATTCTGAATTGAAAACCTAGGCATGCCAACAAGAAGGATCCTAAAAGAAAGAAGCGCCTGGCATTTATGGCCCAAGCTACATTTTCTGTGTGCAAGAAATTTATTTCCTCCAAATCTCCCAGTGAGTTCCATTGTGAATTACACAAGGGGATTTACACAACATTACTGGCCCAAGAGTTCAATTCCCTAATCCTGAAGATTCTGAAAGTTACATCTACCCCTTTCTGTTTAAGAGATGGTGGCTATGGGGAGCCTCCTTCATTATCAGATTCTCCTATTTTTCTCAGTGACACTGAAGAAGTCATCCTGACTGTCTCAGCATGATGCCCTTCTCTATGCCAATGGCATGGCTCTGCAAGCTGCCAATTCACCTCTGAATGACACTCCCTTTCTGTGCTGTCTCTTCTTCAGGGTGAGTTCAGCTTGTGAACCACTATTAACAGAGGCATTGGTGGTAATCAATAAACCAGCAATCATGGCAGAAGCATTTTCTGAACCTCCAAGACCTCCTCAAGCAAGCTCTATAATGGCTCAGAACATTGCACTGGAATAGAGCTGGGTGGGACCTCAAAGCTGTTTAATGTGAACAGTGGCTTTGTTAGCTTCTGTGAGACAGCCTTAAGAATATTTTATCTTGAAATAATTATGGATTCACAGGAAGTTGGAAAGATTGTACAGGGCAGTCTCATGTCCCCTTAATCTCCTTTCTGCCAATGTTTATATCATATAGAGCTATAGTACAATATAAAAGACATGGACATCAGTACCATTTGTAATGCTAGCTCAATGCTTTCTTATCACACATGTGGGTAGTGTAACTGTGATTGCCAATAAGATACAAGACTATTCCACCACCATGAAGATTTCTCTCCCACTACCCACGGCCACATATTCCCCCTCCATCCCTAACTTTTGGAAATCACTACTCTGTTCTCCAACGCTGTAATCTTGTCACATAGTATAAATGAAGTAATACCTTTGAGACTGGCATCTTTTCACTCAGCATTATTCCCTTTATATCCATCCACACTGATGCATGTATCAATAGTTCATTCCTTTTTAATGCTAATAAAACATTTACTGATCGAGGAGCCAAGATGGCAGATGAGAAAAGCCACCAGTCAGAGTGTCTCTGCAAAAAAGACAAATTGTAGAAGAAAGTGAAAAAAATAAACTAGCAAAAAAACATAGATTGGGTGAGGGTCGGAAGGAAGGGTGCCTGAAACTACAGGAGACTCCACAGGAAGATGTTGCGGAGGATAACTGGAAGGAGAAAGGTCCCTGAGAGGCTTGGAGACCAGCGAAAAGGGTAGGTGGAGCGGTTAACTTTTCCCTCCCTTGCATCTTGGATTGTTGGTGGGATCCTGAGCAGTTGGAGAGACTTGCCAACACCAGCCCAGAGACGGCTGCCGCTTGTGAGTAGTGAGCCTCTTGTGGACAGGGCACCAGACTCCCAGCACCTTCAGGACACCTGCCCACGCAGACCCGAGCCTATCAGCAGACGCCATATTGCTCCATTCTCTCCTTCCCCTTCCCTACCCGTGGGTGCCCAGAGAGACTGTTTAGCCATCACACGGAGGCATCTCCAAGGAACGGGACCCTTCCTTTTGGGGCCCTACAGCAGACTGAGGGGTACTAAGACAGTGAGCTCCCTACCCACCAGCCCTCCCAAGTGCTGCTTGCTTGGTGACTCCAGGAGAGCAGGGCAAATCTGGAGGTGGAGTGAAATCGATCCAGCTTGGGCACCCTATAGGTGATTCAAGACCAGCACCCCTCACCCTGGCAGGATCAGGTACTGACCTCCAGGGCCCAGGGGACAGGCCTGCAGACCAGACCCCGTACATCCAGGTGACGATCACATTGCTCCGGGTCACAGAAGGGAGATCTGTGAAAGAGCCTGCTGGGGAGTGTGTGACTTCAAGGGTAGATCAGCATGCCTGAGCGGCAACCATCCTCCCAAAGAGGGCTTTGCACCCAGCTCAGGCTGTGATCCTGGGTAGGGAATCTTCTGGCCCACATCACAGCCAGGGAATATACAACGGCCTGAGGTCCTCCTGGCTGGCAGAGGCCTGGGAGAGGCCACGGAGTGGGGGAGGGTGGAGGGGAGCAAGACCTGCTCCAGAGTGCGGGTCTTGGACAGCCCCAGCCCCCAAGCCCAGACTATTCAGCTGAATGGACCCATTTCAGCCCCTCCCAGCAGCTTTTCACAGAAGCAAAGAACAGACTTTTGACCCCTGCTAACAGCAGTTGTGGAGCCTGAGGGCAGGCTTACACAACCCAGCCCTACCCAGACTCACTCCCTGACCTGCCCCCACTGAGGTGCAGAATAAGGACACACTTGGAAGTCCTAGGGCCCCACTCATCCCCCAAGGCACAAGAGGGCTACTTCAGAGGAACAAGAGCTGGCTATAGGACCCCAAAACAGCACTGCAGCTTGCTCCTCCCAGCAAGTGCCACCTACTGACATGGAGGTCATTCTGCATACCCTTTTACTGAATCTACTGATTGATCATAAAGGGTGTGGTCGAATCTAACCCACAAACACCACCTACTGGCTCAGAGACTAAACAGGGCGTGTCATTATCCAAACAAAAATCTAAAGGCAAGAAGGAACAACTGATCCAGATGGGAAGGAA
>NW_012143190.1:4134025-4134914 GCF_000956105.1 Propithecus coquereli | reverse complement strand
ACAGGTACAAGAAGCTCAACGGACAACAGGGAGATTCAATGCACATAGGAAGACACCACGTCATGCAGTCATCGGATTGACCAAAATATCCACTAAAGAGGCCCTTCTAGGAGCTGTAAGGGAAAAGAAACAAGTAACATACAAAGGAAAGCCCATCAGAAAAACTCCAGACTCCATAACCGAAACCCTACAAGCAAGAAGAAATTGGGGTCCCATTATCACCCTTATGAAACACAATAATGTCCAGCCTAGAATCTTGTACCCTGCAAAACTAAGTTTCATATATGAAGGAGAAATAAATATTTTCTCAGATAAGCAAAGACAGAGGGAATTCACCAAGACAAGACCAGCTTTCCAAGAAGTACTCAAAATATAATTACACAAGGATCAGTACAATAAACACTCACGAATATTAAACCAACTCAAAAGTTAAAGATAAAAATGCTAGATTCCACAATGGTTGAAGAGTGAAGACAAAGCAACAAAATGCAAACCAAGAGAATGAACAGTAATTCACCCCACTTATCAGTTCTCTGAATACACGTGAATGGCTTGAACTCCCCTCTCAAGAGACATAGGCTGGCTGATTGGATAAGAAAAAAACAATCCAAGCATCTGCTGTCTCCAGGAAATGCATCTAACATGCAAGGATACATTCAGACTAAAGGTAAAGCGATGGAAATCAATATTTCAAGTAAATGGAAGCCAAAAGAAGGCTGGTGTGGCAGTTTTGATTTCAGATAACTTAGTATTTAAATCAGCAAAAGTAATGAAAGGCAAAGAGGGTGACTATATAATGGTGAAAGGGACAGTTCAACAAGAAGACATAACAGTTCTAAATATGTATGCACCCAACTTAGGTGCACCCAGATTCATAAAGCAAACTCTA
>NW_012143190.1:4108945-4124124 GCF_000956105.1 Propithecus coquereli | reverse complement strand
CCAGGTCCCCCACTTGGCCTCCTATGGGGAAGGGGTTCTTTGGCTAGCAAGTGCATTGGCACAGACTTCAGAAATTGGAATAAGAGGTGAGTGGCAATGAGCAGGTGAGACATGCTCTTTATTGTTGGGGGGATGCAGCACTGCAGCAAGAATATGTGAGTGCTTATATATGGCTCAGAACAATAATGGCAACATACCATGGGAAAGTGTGATTATATGGGTTCACGTAGGAGATAACACCTTGGTTACATAAGTGTGCTGACTCATGCCTCCCCAGAAAGCTGCTTGCTGGGGGGCCAAGCCAGAAAAAACACTGAGGCGGTCATCTTAGTTTGGCCTAACAAATCTATTGCCTATACAAATGAATTTTCCCTTACATTCCATCCCCTAGGTAACAGGTTTCATGGCCGACACATGGGCCCATAGGGAGGCCCCCCCCCGGGTGAAAAGACAACAAAAACAATACAGAAAACAGCATAGTATTATTAGACCATAGCAAGCATCTCCTAACACTAAGAGGGTCCAATGCCAGGATGACCAGAGGCATTCCCACCATTGTTTAATGGGTCTCCAGTTAACTTTTGGTTGGCCTGTACCTCAACTTCCTTCTTTAAATGCAGAGGAGATATCCTCCTGATGATAAGGTACATATACTCAGCATTCAGTATGTATGACTGCACATGTGTCCCCTTGAGCTGCCGTAAGGAGATCAAGGGCCTTGTGGTTTTGCAAAACCACTTTTCTCATCTGGGTGACTTCATTCACCCGGAGGGCTAAGGCCTGCCTGGTTTGATTCAAGGCCCGAGAAGTATGCTACACTAGGGCATTCACTTCTATTTCTACCTTAATGGCTCCACCCCCAGGGAAAATGATGGCTACCAGGTAGGACGACCATAGAGTCTGTTTCACCCAGTGCCAACAGGAGAACACAACATCCCAATTATGTGATTTCTTGGTAAAGGTGGGGAGGACTTTCCCTGGGACATATGGCCATCCAAGTGCACCTCAAATGCATCTTCCTGTTCAAGCAGTGGGAAGATAAAGCCGCCCATACTGGGCAGTGCCCTACTAATGAACCTTGGGCTTTCCATGTAGGTAACCAAACAGTGAGGTCCTTAAACACACCCCAGCTATCATTGCAGACATGCAAAGGGGAGAGTTTGTGCATGACCACAGCATACAATTCAGCCCATTGTCTGCTCTGTCCCTGCCCTGTTTTAAACAAAATTTTATCATTATCCAATTGGATGGCCACTGCTATCCATTGGACTGAGAGGCTGTGACTGAACCTGTTAGTATACCATGCCTCCACAGGAGGGGACCCGTCCTTCAAGATACAGGCTGTCTTCTCTAGGCATTACTGTGGTCTGAGGGTCAGCCTCAGACATAAATTCAACAAGGCCACGTACTGTCTGCAACTTTTCAGTCAAGAGGCTGGAGCCAAACTCTGTTTGGTCCTCCAAATAAGCTCCCCACTTCACCATAGTGGGCTTCTGGGCTAACTGTCTGAAACTCTGCTGTCAAGGAGCTGAAGCTGAACTCTGTTCATTGCTCCAAATAAGTTCCCCACTTCATCAGAGCAGGCATCTTGGCTACCCCTGATCATGAGCTGGTTATCCATGATCTAGGCCACCCTGCTATGGCGTATGTGGTGCACAATAGCACCTTAGACTGCCCAGTTATAGCTTCATAGGCCTGAAGTACGGCATACAAAGCCACCAGCTGCTTTTCCATCAAGGAATAGTACTCTTGAGGGCCCTTTAAAGTCTGGTACCAAAACCCAATAGGGACTCACCACTCATGCTGGTGCTGCCACAAACCTCAGCCCATCTCACTTAAGTCAATTATCACATCAAGATCAAATGGCTGTAAGTAGTCAACCACTTGTAGCATCTGGGGTTGTGTGACAGCCCTCTTGGCTGCCATAAAAGAAGCCTCTGCCTCTGGGGACCAGTCTCACTGTGTTTCATTTTTACATAATGAATGCAATGGCTATAACAGTTGGGTCAAGTGGGGAATGAATATAAACCAATACCCCAAGAGCCCCATAAATACTTGTAACTGTTTTATCATAGTGGGTTGGGGAAAGGCTTGAATCTTATTTATAACTGTCTCAGGGATTGCTTTTGCCTTACCCAACAAAAAAATACCCAAGAATTTGACTAACAAGTCAGGTCCCTATTCCTTGGAGTCATTCACTGCCCAACCCCATTGCTCCAATGAGGTTTGAAGGCCAGTGGGGTCTTCTTCTAGATCTGTAAGGGAATCAGAGGTTAACATTATGTCATCAGTATAATGAAACAAGTACACTGAGTATGGCTGATCCAATGTGGCCAAGTCCTGTGCCACCAAACCATGGCATGTGGTTGGGCTGTGGAGGTGACCTTACAGTAATATCACAAATGTCCATTGTCGTCTTTCCCGTGTGAAGGCAAACTGGTCTTGACTATCTATAGCTATGTCTGTGGAGAAAAAGCATTGGCCAGGTCCACCACATAGTGGTACTGTCCAAGCACCAAAGTCAATTAATCCATCAGATCACCCAGTATGAACAGCACTGCTGCATGTAATGGGGGAGTCACTTTATTCATTTCCCAGTAGTCTACTGGAATTCTCCAAGTTTCATCCTGTTTCTTAACTGGCCAAACAGGAGAGTTGAATGGACTGTGAGCAGGTCACACCATGCTGGCCTTTTCCAGTTGCAATATGGTTTGTGAAATTTCTTCATGCCCCCCAAATGATATTGTTGGGTGTGTACCATGCAACGAGGTGTGGGCAAAACCTGCAGTGGGTGATGGAGGTGGCCACGCATCACCAGCTTCACAATCCTAACACAGAGGTGCAACTCACCTGTGGAGGTAGTTAGAGTTAGACCACACAGGATATCAACACCCAGAATATATTCCTTCATGGAGCCTAGGGGCCAAACTCCCTATCCCTGATGGAGTAGTCACTTACTTAAATTCAACAATTTGCCCATCATAGCTATCTATGTAGGCTGTTTGTCCAGTAAACCTCTCAGGGTTTTCATAGATTAGGGAGCAGTCAGCTCCAGTGTCCAACAAGGCCAAAACCTGCTGTACATTTATAGGGGACCAATGAATAAATAGTAAGTTCTATATGAGGCCTCCAGTCATCCAGGGTCCCCTCTAACTTGGTGCCTCAGTTTCCCCCTTCTTGGGTGATTTCCTGAAATGTTGGTGGGGAGCCAGCTGATTCCACAGAGCCAGTGATACCTCATTAGGCTGTTTATCTATTTGTGCTAGTAGGGGGTCTAGCCATATCCGGGTTCACAACAACTTCTGGGCCCCTTCTGATGACTTCTTCTGCAGGGGGCCCTGAGTTTGCAGGCCCTTCTTGGGCCTTTGCAGCATACGCGCTTGTCCCTTCCCCCCTTTTTGTCCTTTGGCATCTCCCACTTAGTGGGTGAGCACAGCTGCCAGTGAACTAAATGAACGAGGGGTGGTAGAGCTGTGGCTAGGATCAGGTTGGGCATACACTTAGTCCTCCTCATTGGCCACCAGTTGTTTATCATAAAAATTCCCTCAGCTCCATGGGCATGTAAGTGGAGTAAGAGGTATACTCTACCACTGTGGGCATGCCCTGAGCCACCCCCCCCCGGGGGTCCCATTGTTGTTCATGCTCTATTCTTTGTTTCACAACCAGGCAGGCACTCAACAGAGGGGTCCCACCCTCAGTCTCATGCATACTTGCATTTTCACCAGCGTCCATGGCTGATGCATTCATTAATTCCTTCTCCAAAGCTGGCACCTGGGCTTCCAGGTTTTCCTTTGTCACTTGTAATTTTCCTACCTGGCCTCTCACCACAGGATATCTACGTGTTGCTCCTGGAGGGGCATAAGGAAGTTCCAGCCCACTCGACCGGCCTCAGCTTGCTCCCTAGGTTGCAGCAACTCTTCCAGGGCCCTCAAGGCCCTTTCCAGGGAGGCAGGCGCACACTCCACCTGCTCCCACAACATGAGGACTGCTGCCACTGGGTACCACAAACCCATGGGAGGCCACATATCCTCCCCTGCTGGGGTGGAGGGGAAGCTTTCCCCATTGAATCGTGATGGTTATGCCAAATGTAGGGGGGGACTCTGTGGCTAGCAAGTGCACTGGCACAGACTTCAGAAATTGAAAGAGGTGAGTGGCAGCAGACAGGTGAGACATGCTCTTTATTCTTGGGTGGATGCAGTGGCACAGCAAGAATATGGTGAGTGCTTATATATGGCTGAGAACAATAGAGGCAACATGCCATGGGAAAGAGTGATCACATGGGTTCACATAGGAGATAACACATTGGTTACATAAGTGTGCTGACTCATGCCTCCCCAAAAGGCCGGCTTGTCAGGGGGGCAGGAAAGTCAGAAAAAACAGATACAGTCATCTTAGTTTGGCCTAACAAACCTATTGCCTATACAAATGAATTTTCCCTTACACCTCCGTGGACACCCCAGCGAGTAAGGGTGGGGTGCTCTCTATTGAAGAGCTCAGGTGGAAGTTCAGAATTTCCACTCTGCCTTTGATGACACCACCCCAATGATGATGCAGAAGAGAAGGGAACCCTTATTTTTGCTCTCCCTGTGACCTCCAAAGACAGCAAATGGGGAGGGGAGGCCTCATTAGCATTGTAAAGTGTTGAAAGCCCTAGATTTTCATCCAACAGCCTGACACCAACACAGCAGGGAGGGGCTCCTCCTTGCTCTGGAGGGGCCAGAGCTCAGGCTTCCCAGGTGGTCTCCACGGGCACTGCATTGTGGGGTCTTGTTACTGCCTGGTGACAATGAAAGTTCGAGATTCTCACTCCACTTTCTCTGACACTTTGCTGACAGGGAAGGAGTGGAGGGCACCTCATTATGAGCAGGCAAGGGTGGAGTCTAGGCTCCCCACTCTGACTTCCTGTGGGGGTGAGAGTGGGGCCAAAAGTTTGTCCATGGTGTTTTGTTAGAATAGGACAACTATTGCCTAAGAGTTTTCGGTTTTTCTAGGTTACCTTCCCCTTTCATGGACCTTTGGCTAATGGTAACAGGTTTTTCAGGGATGTGTGTGTGGCTGTGTGTGTGGGTGTGTGTGTGTGTGGTCTGTGCCAGTTTGTGTTTCCAGGTTGTTGCTTATTCAACTCTAAGTCTGGATAGAGGAGTCAAATGGTAAACCCAGGTATTATAGATTGAACTGTGTTTCCCCAAAGTCACATGTTGAAGTCCTAACTCTCAATGTGACTGTATTTGTAGATAGGGTCCTTAAAGAGGTAATTAAGGTTAAAAGAGGTCATATGGGTGGGGCCCTAATCCAATATGCCTGGTGTATTTATTGGAAGAGGAAGAGACAACAGGGATGCATGTGTATAGAGAAAAGACCATTTGAAGATACAGTGAGAATGCACCATGCCATCTGCAAGTCAAGGGGAGAGGCCTCAGAAGAAACCAAACATGCTTACCTCTTGATCTCAAACTTTCCAGCCTCAAGAACTATAAGCAATTTTTTATTGCTTAAAGCTCCCAGCCCATGGTATTTTGCAATGGCAGCTTTAGAAGACAAATGTGCCAGGGAACTCACTGCTGTGTAATTTCTTGATTCCCAAAGTCCTAGTTGACTTCTCTCTACTTTTAGGAGTTTTCTTTGTTTGTTTTATATCTAATGTTCAGGACTCTTAGCTGTACTTATGGGAGAAATAGAGAAAAGAAGGTTTACTCTATATTGTCATCTGTCTGGAACATGATGTCTCCTGCAAGGAATTTTACAGATGCTTTATTGTAGAATTCCCTGCAATTCTATGATCATGACATCTTTTTTTTTTCTTTTTTCTGTCTCCAGCCTTCAAGTATGTTACTCAATGTGCGTGGCTACATTTTGCACTATTCTTCTCCTGATTAACCCCCTCCTGGACCTTCGAGACTTGGTCAGACACTTCTTTTTGAAAGAATTATATTCTAATATATTTCTGATTTAATTTTAGGGAATTCTGCTGCACATAATCATATAATTTAGTAGATCTTCCAAAGGGAAGACATCAGTCTATCTCTTAAGATGATCCAGTAATGGGTGCCATTGTTTCATCTTTGGGAGAACCAGCTTCAGTGCCAGCCTCTCCCTGATGACTAGGGGAAGAGTCCTGACTCTTGGCTCCAGCCTATGTGTGATGCCTGAAATGCCAGCATATCACAGGCATTCTTCATCATTGCTTTCTGCTGCTAGAAGACAGGGAGTCTGGCCTTGGTAACTGAGCTATTCCTCTCTTTCACCCAGTATGTGGCACATTTTCACCCTCTTAGGAATTTATGTAATTAAAAATATCAGCACCCTTGTCCAGAAGAATTAAAATTGTTAGATTGAGTATAAAGAATATAATAATAAGACTAAATGGTTCTCATATGCAATGTTTGAGTTTGCTCTGCAAGGAGTAGGCTGACAACATACATTCACAACCTCAGGCCATCATCCCAGTTGGTCCCCAGTTTCCTGTTCAGAAATATTCAGCAAGAGGAATAACAGGATTTCAGTTAATTTATTTCTACCTTAACCAGTAAGTTTACAGAGATGGCTAAAAGGCAACAGTACTTATGTAAGGATTCTATTCAGATGACCTATCATTCTAAAGTCTTTCAGTTCTGCTTCATGTGTTGTCTGCCTACCTTTAGAGAAGGGGAGCATCTCCTATTAGTGTGCACTGGTCAAGGAAATTGCAACAAAATATGAAAAGGCAGATATTATCTCTATTATCATGAGTGCTACCTTCTAGCTGGGTGAGATGAATAATAAGTAAACAAGGAAATATCAGGTAATGACAATACTGTGTCGAACCTAAAAGAAAGTGAATTACAGAGAGTCAAAGGGGCTCTGTAGACTGTGGGATCAGAGAACTCTGTGAGGAGTTTATATGCAGGTTGAGATTTTAAAGAATGGAGACAGCCACATAAAAGTCTTGGAGAACAACCTTCTAAGCAGAGAAATTAGCCAGTGCCAAGGTCATAATGAGGAGAGGGCATTCATGGATTGGGAAGGGAACAAATTTGAGTGTACCTGAAACAGAGTGAGTGTCAGGGTTGAATAGGCTGAGATAAGGTGGCAGGTATAATAGTCATAGCATGCCTACAAAATTCCCCCAATTGGTCGAATCTACCTGGTACCTTTTTCCATTACATTTAATCTATGCCCTGCTGTGTCTCCCTAAAGCTGGCAATGGCAACTATTATGGTCACTTGGCTTTCCTTTTTGGTAGCCACATTATCCTACCTCATATTCTCCAATTAACAATTGAAACAGAGTGTGCATCAGGGTAAAATGTTCTATGCAGATATTGCAGAACCTATTTTTTAATTTATTTTGCTGGTACTAAGGCAGCCATGCTGGACAATTTTATATTGGGAAACCAAATTTTTTTTTTCTCATTTAAGAATAGCCAGGCAGAATCCAACATCACCCTTCCCTATACCTCATTAATGATAAATTCATAATGCAAGTGTCTGCAGCATTGCTTTTCATTTACACCCCATTCCCTTGAACACTGTTCTTCCCTGCCAGTAGAATCTTGATTCTTTTATGAGGTCCACTCTCTCATGTATTTATTAATGTTAGTCCTTCTGATCCAGGATTAGTTTAAACTAAAAATAATAATTCAAGTATCATCCTCCGTTGACACACACGTGGCAAAGTCTAGTCAGAAGGTTTTTGGAGATGATTTTCTCTATAATAAAAACATATTTAAAAAAAGACATGAGAAAATGGCTCTCCATGGCCTGCAGGCTATAATATCTGCATGGGATTTCTGGAGCTGTTCTGGTTACCATACACACATGGAAGAAATATTGCCAGCAAAATAAGAATCAAAGATAGAAAGCACCCATGTCTTCAGTGATATGGTTGAGCCACTGAGTTAACAAATCCTGGAATGCCCAGCCTGTGGGGCATTTTATAATTAATTTTGGTTGGGCTTTATTTTACTTACAGCTCCAAGCATCTCAATTGATACCAATAATTTCAAAGCCTGATTTTGGCAACACGTTTCACATTTTCCCCTAAGAGTCATAGACTCTTGATTTCACACATCAGCCCTATTTCTCTGACAATGTTATGTTTTGCAGAGTCTCAAAGTCAGGTGGAAGATTTAGAGAATCAGTAACCTTAAGACAAACATTAAACAGAGTACTTCATTTTCCTCTTCAATGTTACTCAAATATAATCTTATTTTTCAATGCAAAATATCATACAGGAAGTTTGTTAACACAACTATAAACCATAAATGACAATAAACCTCTCTTCACTTCTAAATCACTATTAACTCACAGCCCTTGTTTCTTCATCAAGTCTTTAGGACTCAGATGATTAATGGTGAAAACAGGTGTAAACACCCACACATGATGATTCCTTCTACATCCTCCTGGTGTGGCACCCACCTGGGTGTGAACCACTCTCATTTGCAAGCTTGCATATCTCCATCTTGTACTGATGGTGTTTTACACAGGAGGATTGTTACTGCCATGGAACTTCCTCTTTACTTCGACAGTACAGTTGTGCCTAGGTGCTGTCTGTCATGCTCTTCAATCACACACTCACGGTTCTGGCACTGAGTTACTGAGTTCAATCCCCACCTTAAGGTGCACACTCACAATCTGGCTACAGCAGGGAATGAGAGTAGGAGTCTGCCATAGCTGTGGCTCAGCTGTTGTCAATGCCAGGAGGATAGATTGGGAGATTCCCCACTGCTAGAGAGCGGTGCCTCTGAAAATCTGAAGGTGGTAGAGAATGAAGGAAAATAATTATAGCTACTAAAAGTGTCAAATGATTTACAAATATTCCAAAGCATGTGACTCCCAAACTAATTTTCTCAGGGTATGTTTATCACACATGAATTGTAGGGTAGATATTTTTCATGGATTATCACATTCAATATTCTCAAAAATCCTAGAAGATAGATAAACTATGTGTTCCCATTTTACATGTGACTATACAACTTATAAAGGTTGAGTAAATTTCTGAAGATCATTTAACTGGTGATACTGAGATCCAAAGCCAGTTTGAACAGACTTAGAGCCAGTGTCAGGAACCCAGGTGCTGCATTCTCTGTTTCTCATCATACATCTTCGGGCAATTACGTGCTTAAGTGTGGCTGTGGCTTCTCTGAGAGAAATCGCCATGAATCTGGCATTGCCTCTTAGGATTGATTTTGAGTTTCTCCCCCCTAGGACATGCTACTCACTGTTTAGCCTTCTGGGGCAACTGGACTTCGATTTGGATAACCAGCCTTGCCTATGGATTGTCTCTGGGTGCATGGTGTTTGTTGGAATGTTTCACTGATGTTATGGACAATATTAATTTCTTTAGCCATCTTTGGTAAGTTGGCTTGCACCTGACCTGAGTTATCAGCATATGTGCAGACTTTGTCTTCCTTAGCTTAACTAGTTCTAGAACTAGCCTAGAACTAGTCAGTTATCCATGAAAACCTGGGCTGAAGAATCAGGTTGTTTTCTAGTATGACTGGCATCCATTAGATATTTATTTACACCTTAAATTGTGACCAGCTCATGCTGCTGCTGGGACCAGGAGTGATGCTATCCACTTCCTGTGAGTCATAGAAGGAACTTGATTTTATTAACCAGCATTTAGATCACCCAAACTTGGGTAAAGTCTGTGGATTAGGTCTAGCTGGTTCAGGATATGAATGGTCAAGCAGCAGATATAAGGAGCTTTCCTTTTTTCTTTCAATTGTTAGTGGATGAGACTTTATCATCTACCAATGATTGGTCCACCAATGTGTGGTTGGTGGAAGGATTGAAAAATCAAAAATGTAGGATGTGTTTTATTGAGGGGATGAATGTAAGCATAGTCCTCTCCCACACTGAAGTGGGAAAAGCCATCTCTAGATACCTAATAAGAACACGGAGAGAGTTTGCAGTAAAGGCCAACAGGGTGCATGGAATTTCCACCATGCGCCTTACTCTTAGGCCCATTGTTGGGCAGCTTGTGCTGAGAGGTGAATGTCCTGGTCTGATTCAGCAACCCACAAGTGCCTCCAGCCACTGTTGTGCAAACAGCAGCATGTCTGGTGGGATAGGTCAAGAGTAACACTGTGAATGAGCCAATCACAGTAAGAGCATACTTTGTGGCTCCCTGTCTGAAAGGAAGAGGACCAATATAGGCAATACACCAGTGTGAATATAGCACAATCCACTCCAGGAACCTGGCCCAAGCAGGAAAACATCAAAAACTCTGTCTTAGGGCATATGGTGCAGTTGAGACTGTTTTGGCTATAGAAGGAATTAGTCCATCAATGTAGAGGTGCCTTGGCATGTTCCCACTTTGCTGGAAGATAGAGAATGTCTGGGAAGATGGTACAGAACTGTTGTTTTATAAATGTGCCTGTAGTATTTTTGAAATGCTCTTCTAGGGTAGCAGCATTGCTGTGACACATAAGACAAAATGGAGAAGTGTGGTGGTAACTATTTCCTTCCAGAACTGAGTAGCCCAAAGAGCTTTATTCTGTACAATAAAGTCATTTAATGTCTGCTGTCTGGACCAGACAGGCTGTCTTTGCATTAGAGAATTTTTAGGTGTTGAAATTAGGATGCTTGTTGTCCTGAAATTAAAATTAAATTATTTGGCACTCCATACCCCTTAACATTGTTAATTGTTAATTGCCAATATAAGGGGTGGTAATGGGCTGCATGGAAGTCAAAGTAATTGGGATGGTGTGCCCAGGCCCCCTATAAAAAACAAGTCCACCTTGGTATCATAATATTTGTTATGCAGGAAGTATGCCTCCCTCATGGCCAGCCAGCAAATCCATATTCATCTAAAGCATATTGAAGAGCGTGAACTATGCCCACCAAATTGAGGATTGCTCATGGTAGTTGGGAGATGCCCCTTATAAAATATAACTTTGTTTACTGAGGGTCAAAAGGAGCCTCCTCTGGGTTGGAAATAAATTCAATATAATCATTATTTGGGATGTTCACATAAATGATATACCCACTGAGCCACACCAATTTTAGGTAAAAGGGAGCAAGTGTACTCAATGGTTTTCCACTACCAGTGAGCTTCAGCAGTAATTACTGCTATAGCAGAATGAGCCCTCTTCCAGGCCATGAAAACCCAAGTACGTGAGGGTAATGCTTGTTCTTCCTATTCTCCCCACTAGGCTGAGGATTTATCCTCATCATGTGAGCATTCTATAACCTTCTCTTCTATTTTGGAAGTTTTAGCTTCTCTAGATTTAGTTTGAGCCCTCAGAGAGAGTGGCTTAGGGTTCTGATGATCATGTTAAGAATTTGGCCCATAACGTATGGCAGTCTTTTAATAAATTACGGGTTCTGAGATCCTTGGTTATGCCTCCTAATCATCTCTTCTCAGTGTTCATTAGTAGTAATTCTTACCCAGTATTAAACACATATAACAACCAATCTGCCTCCTTCTTTATGGTGATTTTCCTCTAATTTAGCCTTGAGGTATGTCTCTGGAGAGTGGCTATAAACTTTAGCCCTGTCCTGACAGGGATCCAGGGGAAGTGGTTGTGAATGTTTAAAGTGTGGCTTACACAGGATACTTCTTTATCCTGGTTGAGGGCCTATTGCCTAAGTGTCTGACCAGTAAACAGGTGCCCTTCTCACAGGAAACATGTTTATACTGGCAGATACCCTTGTGGCTCTTGTCTGACCTGGGTCCACTTCATTCCTACCAAGATAGCCACTCTCTAGGAAAGCCCTTACTCGAAAGAGAGTTAGGTTCTGAAGTATCAGTCAGGTGAGAGACAGAGGAGGCAGCACAACAAAACACATGAAATAACAGAAGCTGTTTTTATCACTTACAGATCATACTGAGATGAAGACAGCATGCCATGTATGGACAAAGGGAAGTAGGGGCCATCTGGGATACTTATACTCAACCAGTAGGGAGATAACAAGCAAGGGGCCTAAGGGCCAAACCATTTAATGGGATCCAGGACATTACCCAAAAAAGTTTTCCGTGGGGAGTTTTAATGGGTGGGTTTGGATCAAGGATGCATGAGTCCCAGGAGGCCGCACCATGACTGGAAGGTGGTCACTGAGGCAGAGCCACACAGTCCACACCAGGTGTGGGGTCAGTGGGGTGAATCAGGTAGATTGTATCAAGCTGTTCCATAGGGTAGCTGTACAAGGCAGATATCTGGATCAACCACATTGAGGAACTAGAGAACTGGACACTGTGTCAAAAATGACTTAGCCCTATTTCTGGCATGAGATAGTTACACATATTCAAAACAGATGCTGAAGCAACATACAATTATAAGAATTCTCTACATTATCACCATCCCTTCATACAAAATAACTAAGAATATAAGAATAATTTGAATTTCTAATTGAGTAAAATTTCTGGTCTTGGTTTCTAGTTTCTGGTTTCCACATAGACAAACCCAGCAATACTCAGCCAGAAGGTCTTTGACCCTTCCCAGATTCCCAGATGGTCATAGAACTCTGGTTATCAAGTTAGTTAGCCAGGAACAGTGAAAAGGAATTCCAGGGTGTCCCTCACCAAACAGTAAGGCCAAATTTTTGTGTTTTTTTGCATGAGGTATTTAAGTGAGATTTGGTGTAGTCAAGTTTGGCAGAGTAAGGAATATATAGACTGAAAAGGCCAAAAGATTGAATTCATTACTCACAGATCCCAGATGAAAGGGGGAAGCATGCATCACAGGGCCAATGGGAAAAGTTGGGGCTGCCTGGGACCTGCACGTTCAGTTTAGTAGGTGGAGAGCAAAAGAGATAAGGAGGGAATATCTGAACTGAAGACTTTTTGGGGGCCAGGGTGTTACATAGGTGGTTTGCCTGAAAAAAAGCTGGATTGGTTAATTTGAAGAGAGTAGAGTGGTTCAGTGCAGGAATTCAGGAATTACATTATCACGTTCACCAGGCTTAAAGCACAATTAAGGTCGTCAAGCAGTTCAGGGTATGGGCCCTTATGTATCTAGAACATGAAAATAGGAACTGAGTGGAATTCCCATTTTGGAATTGCCTCAAAATATGTAACTCAAGGGTGGCAAGCCAGAGATAGGAGAACAAGATGGATTCAGAGGCAGAAGCAGCATTAATATTAATAAGAGTTATGACACTCCCTTCCTTATTCCCTTATCCTGTAACATAAGATATATTGACTTATTATTGTAGTGTTTAAATATTGTTAATTTTATGTCATATTATTTAAGTTACAGGGTCTCGTGGAGAATAATAGGCATCACTCAAGTATTTTCACCTCCTCTTCTGGGGAAGGGATTAGTGCATTTTCAGTTTTGTGCAGGGTAGTTGTATCATGTTTGTTGGAAGTATGACCAACAAAGTATGTCACTTGGGGATTAAGTATAGTTTAAGGAGAAGCATTTGAGTGGCAATTTGGCAAGAGGTGGATTTGTGATGATTAATTTTATGTGCTAACTTGACTTGACCATGATGTGTTCAGGTATTGGTTAAATATTTTACTGAATGTTTCTGTGAGAGTGTTTCTGATTATGTTAATATTTTATCTGTAGAGAGAATAAAGTAAATTGCCTTCCCCAATGTAAGTGGGCATTATTCAATCTGTTGGAGGTCTGCAAAGGAACAGTATAAGGGAAAATTTGTTGTACATATTTTCGAACTGGGGCATCAGTCTACCCTTACACTGAGATTGAAACTTATGCCATTGGCTTTTCTCATTCTCAGGCCTTCATACTTGGAGAGAACTAAACTACCAGGTTTCCTGGGTCTCCAGTTTGCAGAAGGCAGATTTTGGGATTTCTCAGCTTCCATAATCACATGAGCCAATTTCTTACAATAAATCTTTTGTTATAAGTTCTGGTTCTGTTTCTCTGCAGAATCCTGAGAATATATATTTTGGTTCTATTTCTCTGGAGAATGCTGACTAATACAATCACCATGCATGACAGCATTGTCGAAACATTCAAGACCTTTTGGCTCATTTGATGGTCATGAGAATGCACCTGGAATACCTTCAACTACAGGGAGATTCATTGATCAAGGGCCCCAGCAACTGGTCTCTGAAATCCATTACCCCACATTTGTGTCAAAGCCATGCTTCCTTGGGCTGCTTCCAACTGATGAATGAATGTGGCTAGTCCTATTTCTGAGAGATATAGGACTCCAGTGACAGTAGACTGTGGGTTAGGGACTCATGGATGGCCTTGCTGAGCCTCTATACTAGACCACACAGCAGGGCTTCCACCCTGCCTTCCTTCTCACTCTCCTGCACATGAACTCAGGCTTGCCTCATGCTTTGAAATATCTCCAAACCTCTCTGGCCCTATCCCATTTTCTTTTGTGTGAATGCCCTCAAATAAAACCCTCAAGCATTTAATCCTGCCCTGGTGTCTTGCTTTTCAGAGGACTCAGAACTATCTCCTCTTATGTACCATTTGGTGGTATCATGTTGAACAAGACAATAAGCAAAGCCACAGTTTAGGAGGCTAACCATCATCCCAGAAAACAAGGAAGCAGAACAAGGAGAGTGCTGGTGCACAAATATAAAAAATCTGGGCATAGTTCAGGCAGTTGTACAAGTAGCCCTTAATTTAAAGGCAGATAGGACCAACAGATAAAACCCAGAAGATCCTGCAGTCTCTTATTCTCAGCAGCTCAGGGAAACTCAGCCCTTGTGGCTGAGCCCATCTTCAATGAAAGGATACATACTTCTATCCAAACAGCTTTATGTAGGAGGATCCCCCCATCCACCTCTGCCAGATCAAAAGGGTAGGCATGACAGAAGGAGACAGTCAACTCAAGTGTTCTTTGGTTGAACTTAGACAACCCAAGTTCAAATTCCGGCTCCACAACTTTCTGGATGTGGGCCTAATGTTGAGCAAATTACTTAACTTCTCCCTGCCTCATTATCTAATCTGGGTAATGAGAAGAATTATAGAACATTGTTCTGAATGTCTTCATGAGAAATACATTAGATCATCCTGAAAGATTCCTCTGCAGATTGCCTCGTACGTGGTAAACTGTTTTGATTTATTTTTGTCAGAGGGTAAGGTCATCTAGAATTCAGAACTTTGGCCCACATCATCTTTTTTTTGTTTTTTTGTTTTGTTTTGTTTTGTTTTGTTTTTGAGAGTCTCACTCTGTTGCCCTGGCTAGAGTGAATGCCGTGGCATTAGCCTAGCTCATAGCAACCTCAAACTCCTGGACTCAAGCAATCCTATTGCCTCAGCCTCC
>NW_012143190.1:4098318-4102251 GCF_000956105.1 Propithecus coquereli | reverse complement strand
ATACAAATACAATATTTATGTCTTACATACCCAGATTATGTACATTACATAATGATATTGATCACAGATTTATTTTCTCTTTTGGGTATATAAATGTTCTTGTATTATTGTTTCCTTTGATACATTAAGATAAATATTTTCTCATGTTGTACCATCTTTCTTTTCCTAGACTATGACTCACTCCCAACTGAAGTCTTATTCTTCAACTGTGCTATTTTGCTTTCTAATATTCCATTGTATATTTTTTGTATCAATATTCGTAATGAGACTGATTTCCATTTATTTCTGTATTATGCTATATGGTCCCCTGAAAAACTTGTGTTGGATACTTAATCCCCAATATAACAGTGTTGGGAGATAGGGCCTAATGTAAGGAGTACACCCTTATGAATGGATTAATGCAAATTATAAAAAGACTTGAGGCTTCAAGTTTAATTTCTTATCCTCTCTCACCCTCTCATTGACCTTCTGCCATAGGACAATGCAACAAGAAGGACCTCCCTAGATGCTGGCCCCTCAATCTTGGATTTCCCAGCCCCCCCGCAACCATGACCCAATAAGTAACTTTTCATTATATAGTACCCATTCTCTGGTATGGAGGGAACCCAATTTATGATGGTCTGACTTACAATATTTAACTTCATGATGGGTTTATTGGGACATATTCCCATTGTAATTCAATGAGCATCTGGACTTACAATAGTTTGACTTACAATTTTTGACATTTTTAATCAGTTTATAGGGGTATTAAGTGCATTGTTTTTACTTACGATATTGTCAGTTTACAAGGGGTTTATTGGTACATAGCCTCTTCATAAGCCTAGGAGATGTGTATTCTGTTGTAGTATCACAAAATAAACTAAGACAACTGGCAATATTTTCATATCAATGTTATATGTCATTCAATATTTACAAATCTTTCTTTTCCTTTCTGGAATAGTGTCTGTCTTAGTCTGTTTGTGTAGCTATAAAGGAATACCTGAGGCTGGGTAATTTATAAAGAAAAGAGGTTTATTTTATTCACAGTTCTTGAGACTGAACAAGAAGTATGGTGCCCACATCTGCTTCTGATGAGGGCATCAGGAGGCTTCCACTCGTGGAAGAAGGGAAGGCAAATAGGCATCACATAGTGAGAGAGGAAGCAAGAGAGAGGAAAACGAGGTTCCAGGCTCTTTTCAACATCAGTTACCTTGGGAACTCAGGGTGAGAATTCACTCAATCCTGTGAGAATAGCACTGAGCCATTCATGAGGGATCCGTCCCCCTGACTCAAATACCTCCCACTAGGCCCCACCTCCAAGATTGGTGATCAAATTTCAACATGAGACTAGGCAGGGTCAGACAAGCCATATGCAAACCATAGCATTCTGCCCCTGGCCCCCAATAACTTATATCCTGCTCACACTGAAAAATACAATCATCCTGTCACCAAAGTCTTAACTTGTTCCACCAATTCAAAAGTCCGAAGTTTCATCTGAAAATCAAGGCAAGTTCCTCACAGCTGTGAGCCTGTAAAATAAAACAAAACAAAACAGAACAAAAACAAGTTATTTACTTGCAAGACACAAAGTTACAACAATTATTGGGTAAACATTCCCATTTCAAAAGAACATAATCAGACAAAACAAAGGGATAATAGGCCCACAGGAAGTCTAAACTCCAGCAAGGCAGGTACTAAATTTCAAAGGTCCAAAATCATCTACCTTGACTCTGTGTCCCACATCCTGGTCACAAAGGTGAAAGGACTAGGTTCCCAAAGCTTTGGGCAGCCTTGTCCCCATGGCTTTGCTAGGCATAGACAAGAAGCTGCTATCACTGACGGGAGTCCAACACCTGTGGCTTTTCCAGGGTAAGAGTGAATGCTGCTATTGGCTCTATAATTCTGGAGTCTGGAAGACAGCAGCTCTGCTTCCACACCTCCACTAGGCAGTGCCTGGATGGGAACTCTGTGTAGGGGCTCCAACCCCACATTTCTACTCATCATTGCCTTAGTGGTCTGTAGTGGCTCTACCTCTGTAACAGGCTTCTGCTTGGGCATCCAGGCATTCCCATACATCCTCTGAAATATATGTGAAAGCTGCAAAGCCTCCACCACTATTCCATTCTGTGCACCTGCAGACTTAGCACCATGTGGATGCTTCCAAGGATTATGTCTTATGCCCTCTGGAGCAGTTGCCTTAGTGGTACCTGGGGCCCTTTGAGCCTCAGCTGGAGCCAAAATGGACTGGATGTAGGAAGTAGTGTCCTGATGTTGCACAGGGCAGCAGCACTCTGGGTTTGGGCCCTGGAAACCATTTTGTCCTCCCAGGTTCCTGGACCTTGGATGGGAGGGGCTGCTTTAAAGATTTCTCGCGTGTCTTCAGGGACATTTTCTCATTGTTCTGACTATTAGCAACTGGCTCCTTTTCACCCCTGCTAATCTCACTAGCAAGTGCTTGTTCCCACAGCACCTTTGGTTTACTCACCTAAACATGCTTTCCTTCTATGCCACCTGGGCAGCCTGCTAACTTTCCAAATTTTTAAGCTCTGGTTCCCTTTTAGTCATAAGTTTCAACTGTAGATCATTTCTTTGCTCCCATATCTGATAGTAAGCTGTTAGAAGAAGACACACTACTTTTTGAATGTTTTGTTGCTTAGAACTTTCTTCTTCCCAGGTATCCTAGGTCATCACTCTTAGGTTTGGCCTTACACAAGGCTCTAGAGAATTGACACAATGCATCCAACTTCTTTGCTAAGGTATAACAAGGGTGACCTTTGCTCCATTTCCCAACAAGTTTCTCATGTCTATCTGAGACCTCCTGATAACGGCCTTTGTTGTCTGTATGTAATCAGTGTTTTGTTCTCAACCACATAACCAATCTCTCAGATGTTCCAAACTTTTTTCATCTTCCTGTCTTCTTCTGAGTCCTCCAAATTCTCTCAACCTTTGCACATTACCTATTTCCAAAGCTACTTCCACATTTTCAGGTATCTTTATAGCAACACCACACACCTTGATAACAATTTTCTGTCTTAGTCCGTTTGTGTTGCTATAAAGGAATACCTGAGGCTGGGTAATTTAAAAGAAATTTATTTGGCTCATGGTTCTGGAGACTGCACAAGATGCATGGTGCCAACATCTGCTTCTAGAGAGGACTTCAGGCAGCTTCCACTCATGGTGGAAGGAGAAGAGTAGCAGCATCACATGTTAGGAGAGGAAGCAACTGAGAGGTGGTGTGGCTTCTAGGCTCTTTTCAACAGCCAGTTCTCTCAGGAACTGTGAGTGAGAATTCATATGTTCCTGTGAGAAAAGCACCAAGGCATTCATGAAGGATCTTCTCCCAAATTCCAAACACCTCCTTCCAAACCCCACTTCCAATATTGGAATTAAATTTCAACATGAGACTTGGCTGAACCAAACACACCATGTTGAAAACATAGCAGTGATGCAGACTGGTATTTATGTCTCCTCAAAATGCCTATGTTGAAACCTAACCACCAATGTGATGGTATTAGGAGATATGACCTTTGGAACATGACTAGGTCATAATGGTGGTGACCTCCTAAATGGAATTAGTGCTCTTCATAAAAGGGTTCCCAGTTTCCCATTTCAAATGGTATATACAGTTTTTTTGTGGTTTAGTCCATACACGTGTGATTTCTTTGTTGTTTATATTGTGTTTTTGTTTAACTTGCATAAAAAATTCACTGTAAATATGGCATCATATGGCATTGTTTCAAGGACTTGTCCTCTGAAAAATAGCCTATGCTTTAAAAAGAAAACAAAGGTAAGTAATTTAGGCAATTATTTATTGTTTTTCATTTCTTTAATAAATATTATTGTGTATTAAAAATGCTTTTAAAAGCAGCACCCAGAGAACTAGCTAGTCCTTTCCACCATGTCAGGACACCATGAGAAGATGGCCATCTATGAATAAGGAAGTGACCCTCACTG
>NW_012143190.1:4094958-4097883 GCF_000956105.1 Propithecus coquereli | reverse complement strand
AAGTTACTTAGTGGTTTATCTGTTTATTGATTTTTTACCAAAAAAATCAACTTTCATATTTTCATGTTCTGATCTACTAAATTTTGCTTTAATCCTTAATTTCTTCTGCTTACCTTAGTTGTGTTTGTGTTTTCTCATGTTGTGTTATCTTTAAAATTTAGATTTGGATTCAAATTTAGTTATGCTATTTGTCTTTAGACAATATAAACTAGTGTTTAAAATTAGAAGTTTTACTCTAAGCACAGATCCAGCAGTATCTTGTAGGTTATGGTATGTATATTTTTTCATTTTTATATTTTATCCTGCTGAATGAGTTTGAATTCACTCTTTTATCAAAATATTTACAAGAAAGATAATTTAAAACATTTCAAGTGGTCATGGTTTTATTTCTTTTACTGACACCAGAGAATATGGTCTGTACCACTTATAATATCTACATTTAATTGACAGCTTCACTGTGAGCTAATATAAAATTTTTGTAGTATTCCATCAATATTGGAAAATGTGATATACTATATATTCATGTGACAAAAATCTAACACGTATTAATTTACGTCTTTGCACTAGTGCAGGGTTATTGACTGAACATCCCTTTTTTCAGCCCCATCCTGACTCCATCCAACAGTGAAGTGGTAGATTAGCATCAGCTATAGAAACAGAAACCACAAGACCAAGTGCAAAACTGATGAGAATATCGCCATCGATTATGGACTAGAAATGTTTTCCTGTTAGTCAGTCAAATTCAGGAAATTGATTTAGTGACACGTGAGCGCTGAGACAAAGTGGTTTCCATATTTTGGAGGGGAGGGATTATTAGGTAATTTTCCTTTAACATATTTGTGGATATCCACCAAATTTAGATACATGAAGAAAAAGCAAATCTGATTTGCTTCAGACTTTCATTGTTGTAGCTAAACTGACATCTTCTTTGTGGACCCCACAGCTGAATCCCTCTGTCCTTATGGGGGCAGGGACCTGCACACATTCTGAATAACTCACAGCGCAAACCTGTGTGTGGCAAGGGCTTCTTTGTTCCTGACTGAAGCACGGATGGCCCAGCTTCATTCATAGGAAAGCCCTCACTTTGCCTAACCATGATGGCAGTGATATCACTGTTATTTGACATCTTTCTGAATGAGCTCATGAGGGAACTAGGAATCTCATTATTTGCTTTTTTAAAAAAAGCATAGTTTTATTTTTAACTGAATGATTTTTGTTGAAAAAAACACCTAGTCTTTTTAAATTTATAAATGTGAGGGTAATATGCCCCTTGCCTACAAAAATAATTATAAAATAATGTTACCTTAACACAAGTTCCAAAGACTGTCGAAAAGAAAATATTGGTGAATATTTCCTGTGTAAGCAATCCTCATGTGTATAAACATGCACAAAATCCCACTTTTATGCATGCTACTTAAAAGGAAAAGTATTTCGATGTCTTTTGTCCAGACTGTATTTGATCCCTCACAATAATCCTAAAAAAGCAGTTGGTATTGTACCCATTTTTCATATGAAGAGACTGAGGTATAGAAAATTTAAGTTCTTTGCTTAACCTGCAAGAGTACATGGTTAGTAAAATGCAGAATCAGAATTTTAACTATTGTTAATCTCCCAAGAACACTTTATTTCCTGCTAATCCTTGTCCCACTATTTAATATAGCTCCTCAACTTTTATGATTGTGTTATTCAAGGTAATATTTGAATAAAAACAAGATATTTCATGATTCTGGGCAGTAAACATCCAGAGAAAGTTTGTAGTTGTACAGACTCAGCTTAAAAACCTCTACCTGACAGCTTGCCCACTGTAGAATCTTACGTTTTAAGACTTTGTTGTCAGCACAGTTTTTGAGTGCCCCATCTGGTCCTGTTCTTTGGTTGTTTTTTTTAATCTAACATATCTTTCCCCTGTACTACTCTGGGGAGGGGTCTCATATGTTTGGAATTTATTTGGAATCAGTCACCTTATATACCAGTGATAGTCAGGCATTGAAGGTCTCCAGATTGGTGAATTACTTTGTTAAGAGGAATCAAAGGGAAGAAATATGGGAAAAAGCCCAAACAGACTAATGTGCTTACTCAGAGAATCAGTAATCATATAAGAAGAGAGAGGCAGTGTAAAATTATAGGAGGCAATGGCAGATTCTTAGCAGCAGACTAAAAAACACCGAGCTGACAACCTATAGATGAGAGCAGCAAGGCTCCCAAGTTCTGTGAGAATGTTTTTTATGTCCCAGTATGCCCCACTTCTTTGAACCATCCATATTAAAAAGCCACAGATGTTTCTCCAGCAGCTATATTCCTCCAGTCCATCTGTTTCCAGTGAGCATAGTAAGTGCAAGTGCTCTGGAAATATACTATTTGAGCTCCATTCTTTGTTTCATTCATTCACAGCTATGGCCCATAGCTATATGGGAAAGCAATTTAAATTCTCTACCTTATTTGCCTCATGAGGATAATGAGGGAAACTTATAGCAAGTACCACATAAGGTAGTTCTGCCAATCAAAGTAGTATTTCGTAGCATGCTTAGTACATGGTATAAACTCTGTAAATGTCCCATCTTTTTTGGACATCCAGGGCAGTGTGAATCACCTGGAACTCAGGACTCAGGCCACCAGCATATTTTTCAGCTATCTCAGCCAACAGAAGTGCATTCAGCAGTTTATACAAACAGTAATATACATGGGTCAATTAGGGAAATGGTTAACAGTGTGTTGTTCTCTCTCGCATTCTTTCTTTGCTTGTTAGGATACTAAAAATATATATAAAAATTGCCCATTAAGGGTTTGGATTTAAGACTGTCCATTTTTATCACTTATTACTATATCTAATGCAATGTTATTAAATATAACATTTGAACAGTTATATATTCCTGATGATTTATAATTTATCATTCATTTTTATCTCCAAAGTGTTTATCATTAATA
>NW_012143190.1:4092322-4094338 GCF_000956105.1 Propithecus coquereli | reverse complement strand
TGTCAGGCTTTGATGTACAGCTTATAACTCCGTATTTATTTTATTACACAAACATACACATTATCTTATGGTGCATATTCTTTTACATATATTTTCCAATACATAATTTTTATACACATATATGCATATATATTATATATATGTATCATTCTTAAATACATACTTTCAAATACAAATAATTTCACATCAAGGTAAACAAGATAAAAACATGTAAACATATACACTTAGTTTTGGTCAAGTAAAATGCAAAATCACAAAATTACCACAGGCTGACAAGTGCACTTGAAAGAGAATGAAGGCAAGAACAGATTGTAAACAAACACATGAGCAGCTGCACGGCCCTGTGAGGGTCCATTTGTTAAGGCTATCGTAGCACAAAGCTCCTAATTCAACTAAAAGTTATCCTTTCACCCTGTAACATTTACACTTGAGGAACTTCAAAATGAGTGTGGAAATTATGTAAACACAAGACTAGAATTGAGTTGAGCCTGCTGAAAACAGTAATGACAAAATAAATCATTAACTGAGCGTAATATTAATGCCACCAAAACAATAACTTCAAGGACTTATTATTTAACACAATGAAACATCAAAATCCTAGGAGTGATTTGGGGAAGAGACAAGAAAATAGAGAGAAACACTGCATAAGAATTGCCTCGACAGCCCCTGAAAGCAATAGGTGTGTCAACATAGGGAAAATAGGCAACAGCAGAAAACAGAACTTCAATAGATTAGACCACATGCCACAGAAGGATGCTACACATTCCAATTGAAATTTTCTTCCAGCTCATAATGAAGGAAGAAGACACACTGATCCTCAGACAAGAGGACCTCATCTCTCAGTGAAAGAAATAGCTCAAAAAACAGACTGGCCATCTGAAGGGCTACAAGGTAATTTTCACTGCTTTCCAGGAGCATGATGTTCTCTCCCACTTGCACAGGCTCCAAAAGTTGAACCCAGTATACGCTGGATGACTCACCACCTGGCCTAGGAGGCTCCTCTCCATGGCTTTCAGGGAATGCGTGCTTGAAAACACATTTCTCTCCATATGGGCAGTGCCCCCTGCCTTGAGCAAAATACATGCAGTCTGTCTTGCTCACTGCTTCTTTGTACTGCTGAATAAGTGTCTGCTTCTCTTCCTCATCCTCCACCCAGTAATCACTGGGAATGACAAGCCTGGAGTAGACCCTGCATTGTGGGCAGGACTTGGTGATCCTATTCTTGAACTCTACGGCATTTCTCCACCTGCGGATACACTGAAGACAGAAGGTGTGGTTGCAGTTGGAAAGAATGCCAAAGCGGCGGTTGGCAAGGCTGGGTTTCTCATAGACAACCTCCATGCAGATGCCACACACCTTGTCCACACTGCGCCGCACCACAACCAGTTCCATACTTTTCTCATGTGCTTCAAAGCAGGCCCTTATATGCTCTTCCCTCTTGGCGGAATCCGTGGGGTGCAAGACTGGCAGCCTACACGTGTTGCACATGTTTCCGTGGCGGTATCTACAGCTCCCCACAAGAAAGCATGCTCCCCTGGCAGCATAGCGGCAAAGCGGTGGCAACATGCCCACAGCCATCTGTTCACTCTCAGTCACCCCGCTCTCTTCAGGAGCCTCAGGGACAGACCGGAGCGAGCGGCCCCGGTAGGACTGCCCGGGATAAAACTCAATAGCATCCTCCCAGCCTTCTGGACCTGCTCCTCCGGCAGCTCCACGACTTCCATTGTCTGTATGGGCGTCACAGAAACCCCTTTCAGCAGCCGAGCCAATCACAGGCAAGGAGTCAGAGGATGCAGCAGGGGGGGCTTCCGCCACTTCCTGAGTCGGGGACTCCATCTGCGTAGCCACGCCAGGGCTGCTGTCTGCAGAGACCTGAGCATGCTCAGTGCAGGCCTCACCAGCCATCTGCTGACCTGAAAGGTCATGAGAGTAAGGACAGTTCTCCCCCTCCTTGCATTTACCATGTACATAATACCTGCAGATGATTTTCTTTGTCCAGCTGCCGCTGCTTCGCTC
>NW_012143190.1:4078656-4079277 GCF_000956105.1 Propithecus coquereli | reverse complement strand
TTTTAAGATCATGAAGGTTGCTCTGATTATACAATTATACTGATTTCTCTATATTGTAATCAAACACTGAAAATCTCAACAAATAATCTGGATGTCTTTCTACAAATGTCAAGAATTCTTCTGCATTTATTCTTTAGTGTGGTTAACAGTCACATTCCTATTTTGTCATATTCATATTGATATATTTTACACAAATAAAACGTACTTAAATTTTAATTTCTAGCCAAATGAAATGGCTTATATCAGGCTAATATTTTCATCCAGAAACAGGTTAAATTAAATATATGAAGTAAAAAACTTAGGAAATAGCTAACGTGATGAGTATTCACAGGGCAAAACCCAAGACAGCATTGAATGATATCATTAGCCTATGAGTTGTGGAAGAAATCACAGAGAAAATCAGAGAGAGTTTTCAACTGAATGAGTACTCACATAATGTGTTAAAACATTTAGTATGCGCTTAAAGCCATGCTTAGAGGCCAAATTCATAGCCTTAAATGCATTCATAAGAAAGATGCTTCATTTCCAGAAGCTATAAAAAATGTAAAAATAAGATGGGATGGGGAGTCAGGGAGCATACTAGGATATAGAGGATGCACTATGTATACAAATGTGCATGCC
>NW_012143190.1:4074582-4078606 GCF_000956105.1 Propithecus coquereli | reverse complement strand
TGGCTTCTGGGCATGCTCCTCTGCATTCTGGCAGTCCCTAATTACCCTTCTCAAACTGATTCCTACGGAAGATAAGCTTTCGATCTCATCTCATCGAGTTTCCATTGTGTGTATTTTATTTCATGACTTTTTCATATCTGTTTTAAAAAGCATAATCCTTGCTTTTTTGCTATGCTTAAATGGGACCTTGTAGGCTCTGAGATGTTTCATTCATGAATTTTATAACTCCCTTTTCTATTCACTCCATCTTCTATGTAGCCGTATTTTTTAAATTTTGATTTATTTATTTTATTTCATGACTATCGCCGCCGGAAGCTTTTTTCACTTTGTTCTGTTGACAAGACATCGTTTCTTTTGGTTTTTGTTTTCTGGAAATTCTATGGGCTTACATTGGATATGCTTTTCATCAGCAAGTCATTAAAAGGGTGAACTTCTGATCTTAGGCTACTGGTGCTTTTCAGATGTCTTTCTTCACTGTGATTTCTAATGCTCACTTTCCCACTGTGCAGAAGCCCCAGAATTCATCCAGCCCTAATGCTGCCTTAATAAGCCACTGTCCTCTGTGTGACTGGGGCTTTTATTTTCTTTTCTGGTTTAATTCATGGAGGTCCTTTGTTTCCCTTCCATTCGCCCTGATCTGTGCTGTGTTGTGGCAGGACAGCCTTTCGTAACATATTCTCTACCATACTACCCACAAGAGATGCGTTGTAATTTCCACATGTGTGAGTATTTTGTCATTTTTGCAAATACATTTAGTGTACTAATTTTCTTTTTGTCTTCCTACGTTGTTAACAGTACTTATCAAATTGTAGACTGAATTTGATCATGTAGGTTTATGAATTTCTGGAGGATAATCAAGTTGCCCCCTTTTATTCTCTTAATGTGATTATTTTCACCAATGGAATTTCAAATATTTACCTAACCATTCTTTCTAAGAATAAACCTTTCTCTGTTCTGATATATCATCATTTTATACATTATTGGATTTTTTTAGTGGTATGAAAGAATTTTAGAGGGAATTTTATAGTCTAAGGTTATGTTTTAAAAGTAGAAAACTTCTGAATATATAGGATATAATCATCTGAGTCAACAAATTATACCCTAATTAAATAGGTGACAGCAAAGGAAGCAGAGTGAAGCAAATAATAAAGACAAGAAAAGCAATGAAGTAAAATAAAATAAATATGAAAAAAGGGGAATAATTCAAGTAAAATCCTTTGGAAGGATTATTAAAACTGGTGTATTTCTAGTGAAACTTACCAAGAAAAGAATGAAGAAATATCAATTAATCAAGATCAGAAATTTCAAAAGTGATATCACTACATTAATTACAAACATTCAAAATTATTAGAGGATGTAAGAAACAAGGTTAGGACATTAAACTTGAAAATGTATATGAAATGGACATATACCTAGAAATGCATCTGTTAACAAAAAGAATGGGAGCAGAAATAAGGAATATGAATATGGATCTATTAATCAAACAACATCTGTAATTAAAATAAATATCTATATAAAAGCTTTTAAACCTTTCCCTCCAAAATCAATAAAAAGGCAAAAAATACTATATTTCTTATTGCAATACTTGGCTAGTGCATGCAATAGGGAAAACAAAGAAATAAAAGAGGTTATAATTTGTAAAGGAATTATTGATGGAAAACAGCAACAAATAACTTACAGATAAACTATTAGATTTAATAAGTTCATTTAGCAATGCAGCTGTCAGGAGTGTCGAATTACAAAAATCAGTTATATTTCTTTTTCTATCACCAGAGACACTTGAAATAAACATTTTAAATTAATAACATTTATAGCTACATTAAAAGTTAACTATGCTAGAAATTAAATGAATTAAGTTTGTACAATAAAATTAAAATCACCGTTTTGTAATCGGACCTAAATAAATTGTGGAATTCTTCAGGATCAGATCTTGGAAGTTTCAATGTTTTTAAAAGGTAACCTTTTTCTAATTTGATAATCATTTGAAAATGTTAGTGCTTTTCCATCGTGAATCTAGGCAATATTGTTGATTTTTCGGTTTTCCTGCTTAACACAGTATTTTGTATTTTTGATGGCAGGTCTTCCAAAGTCTGACTTACTTGAATTTTCTCTCCTCTTTTAAATGTGTTGATTAATGAGGATTCCTTTGATAGCCCCAATGATTTATATAGGAAAAAGACATCCAACATAGATCTCAGACTTATGTAAGAAGCTCTCCAGTGATTCACAAACATAAGAATCATGAATATAGACCTGTTATTTGTTTAATAATCATATGCTCTCAACACCGTGTCTAAATCATATTTAACTTTTTTTATACACCAGCATCTTCCAGAAGATATTTTCTGCCAAGAATTTATGTATGTGCTGTACAATATGCTAGCCACTAACCCTTTGTGGCTCTTGAGCACTTGAAATGAGGCTAGAGTGACTGAGCAACCAATTTTCTCTTTTATAAAGTTAATTTAAACAGCCACATGGGACCTACTGCATTGGAGAGTGAATTTCTGTATGTTGTTTGATCATCTCTTCTCCTAACATAAGGAAACTGAAAAGTAGAATATTCCCTGACCTACCCAAGACTATGCAGCTAGGGCAGGGCAGCGTTTGCTTCCAATTCCCCACCTGTGTGGCTCATAGTTGTGTCCATGTCTTAACATCGTATGGTGACTATATCTTTCAGTTTTATTATGACAAAATTTCTTATTTACTTTTATAAAGTAAAATTGTATGCCATGATTTTAAATATCATATACAATTAAATATCGGGAAATACTGGCCTGTGCATTTTCAGAGAAATAATTAACTGTTTCTCATTCTGGCCAAGTCTCTGTCTTTAGAGAGAATTTTGTCTCACTGTCTTCATCCATATTTCTGCCCTGATTTTTTTTTTTTTGAGCATTGATATTGTTTTCAAAGACTCTGAATATACACATCTGACCATTTATTTAGTTATTTGGCTCAGGAGAGCCTTATTTTCCTAACAAAACCCTGAGCACCTCAGGGACTGGGTCCTGGTTAAGACTTTGTTGTGCACACACCAGTCTGCAGGGGAGCACTGGATATCCTGCCTGGTCAGCATTTGGGGGTCCAAGTGAAAGAAAGGGAATTAAAGCTCCAGCTGAGCAGCCCGTGCTGAGCTCCGAAGTTACCCCGGCACACAGTGGAGAGAGGTGGGGGCTAACAGCACTGCAGAGCTGAGGCACAGTCTGGGCAGCCTAACAATAAATAACCCAAAAGGCGGGAGAGAGGTTCAGAAGCGGATGGGAGGGTTGTATAGAAAAACGCCTGAAAGTCCTGCACTCTTTTATTCCAACCAGCTCAGGCATGTTGGACCCAGCCCTACACAGTTAATATGTCCATATTTAAAGAAGCCTGAATTGTCTCAAAGCAGTTTCCTTCTCAACACACGCAGATACTCCAGATCTAACATTTAGGCACTACTGACGGGGTGGGGCCGGGTCCAGGGCTGGGGGTGGGTGAATGTGGGACAAGGACAAGTGCTGGGGTGTGCGGTGGGTAAGGGCCCCAATAAGAGTGCTAGTGCAAGTGCAGGGGCCAGCAACTGCAGCCGGGATTAAATCCAAGAGTCTAGAATCAGGTATCCTGGGTTGAAATCCCGAATCCACCACTCACTAACTGACCTCTCACTTTTTACAAGTTATTTGTTCTCTTTTACCTCATCTGACAAATAACAAAATAATAACAATAATAATAATAGTGACTAGTTCACAGGCTTGCTGTGGGTATTAAACGAAATAATTCTTATAAAATGATTGGAACAGTACCTGTTACAACAGCCAATCGTTGAGATACCTATTTTAGAACCACCTTAAGAATCCTGTGACTAAACTCTTAATCTTATTAATCCCCATTTTCTGCCATATGTACATAGCAGTACTATGTCTATGGAGTACCCAGAAGTTACTGGCACATGAGAGGTTGTGAATGAATACGTATTGTCTCATACTGGTGGATAAACTGATTTATATTTTTGGAAATTTAAAGAGTGAGTTTTTTTTTT
>NW_012143190.1:4069439-4073547 GCF_000956105.1 Propithecus coquereli | reverse complement strand
AAAATACTTATATAATTTTATGCATTCATTTCCTTCTCTAAAATATTTAGGCAGAAATTAAAGTAAGTTGTGAACAATCCATACCCTAGTGACCAGACAATTTAGTTCATCTACTGCATAAAATATAAGAAAGTGCATTCACATATATGACCACAAGAGGGTACAAATGTGACTGATTGAATAGCAGAAGGAAAAAAAACTACAGCAACGTTAAGGATTTTGATGCACTATTAATACTATCAGCATAATTGATGTATAACAAAACACTGCACCCATAAAATCAATACTGTGCAAATTAAACATGGAATGCTTATGAAAATTTACATCATATGGGGCCTAAATCATGTCAATATTTTCAGATGATTGAAATAATTCATAATATATTCTCTCATTCTGGATTGAAATTGAGCCAGAAATCATTAACAAAATATAAATAGAAAATAAATTCTGTATGGTACATTAATAAACATATTTCTAGATGATCCATATGTCTAAGAAAAAAATTAAAAGTAGGTCATAAAATATTTAATTTTATTAATAACAAAAATGCTGTATTTCAAAATTTGTGTGCTGGATGGAAGGCAATGCTGTTAGTGCAAATTTTATAGCTTGGGATATATAATATATATTTCTAATATTTAATACATTAGAAAAGGTGAAATTCTGATTATTTCAATTACTCAAATGAAATATTTACAAAAAAGACAAAACACATAAACAAAAAGTATGAGAAAATAGTGAAAATAAGAACAGAATTTAATTTAAAAACCCAAACATATAACAAGCAGAATAGCCAGAGTTTGCTTCTTTATAAGGATTAGTATACAGGTATCAAAATATCATAAGTACTACAAAAATATGTACAACTATTATGTATCAATAAAAAATGGATTAGTAAACCTGTTAAACTCCAGTGATATCCACTGGGGAAGAAAGTAACTACTCATCTAATAACAAGAATAAAAATGGAGATATCACTACTGTTCATACCTTAAGGAGATTATAGGAAGATACCATGAACTATAGGTCTTTAATTATGGGAACATACTTAAAATAGTCAACTTTCTAGAAAACCCATAAGTTATCAAAAGTAAAACAAACGTGAATAGTAAATATGAATAACCTTCTAGCTATTAAAGGAAGTTAATTGTAATTAAAAACCTTCTTAAAAGAAAACTCCGGGACAAGATAGCTTCACAATTAATTGAATTCCTTTTTTAAGAAGGAACTTTACACATTCATGTTGCTCATAAATTTTGATTACAAATCAACAAAAGACTGAAAAAGTTCAATTACATATAAAAGGATAATACAAAATGACATAGAAGGGATCATTTTAGTGATTAAAGCTAAATTATTTTTTATTTTTTTTTAATTTTGTTTCAGAACATTACTGAGATACAAACATATTGGTTACATAAGTTGCTTTTGTACAGTTTGAGTCAAAGTTATAAGTATGCCCATCACCCAGATAGTGTGCATTGTACCCATTAGGTGGACTTTACTCATCCTCTCTTCCCCTTTCCCATGTGCTTGATTTCTGGAGAGTTTTATTTCATATATGCACATAAGCGTTGTTTGATTAGTTTCAATTTAATAGTGAGTACATGTTGTGTTTGTTTTTCCATTGTTGTGATATTTAACTTAGAAGAATGGTCTCCAGTTGCATCCAGGTTAATACAAGAGATGTTAGTTCACCTTTGTTTGTGGCTGAGTAGTACTCCATGGCATACATATACCACATTTTATTAATTTACTCATGTATTGATGGACACCTGGGTTGTTTCGATATCTTTGTAACTGTGAATTGTGCTGCTATAAACATTTTTTATAAAATGTCCTTTTTTTTCCTTTGGGAAAAGTGGAATTATGTTATCTAGATCTGTGAAAAATGGTGTTGGTATTTTAATAGGGATTTCATTGAATCTATAAATCACTTTGGGTAGTACAGACTTTTTTTTTTTTACTTTATTTATTTACTTTCTATTACATGAATTTATTTTTATTTCAAAATTTCATGGGGGTACAAACATTTAGGTTACATATATTGCCTTTGTACTGCCAGAGTTGAAGGTACAAATGTGCCTATCCCAGACAGTACACACCAACCCCATTAGGTGATTAGGTATGCATTCTACTCATCTTATTCTCCCCCTCCCACCTGCCTGATACCTGATGAATGTTACTTCCATATATGCACATAAGTGTTGTTAAGTTAGTATCAATTTGCTGGTGATTACATGTGGTTCTTGTTTCTCCATTCTTGTGATATTTCACTTTGGAGAATGGTCTCCAGCACCATTGTGGATAATATGAGAGTTATTAGTTCACCATTGTTTTTTTTTTGTGTGTGTGATGAATGGTACTCCATGATATACATATACCATGTTTTATTAATCTATTCACGTGCTGATGGGCACTTGGGTTGTTTCCACATCTTCACAATTGTGAATGGTGCTGCTATAAACATTTGAGTGAAAATGTCTGTATTATAGAGTACCTTTTTTTTTTTACCCCCTTTAGGTAGATACCCAGTAATCGGATTTATAGATGAAACGGTAGTTCCAATTTTAGATCTTTGAGATATCCCCATAATACTTTCCATAGAGATCGAACTAGTTTGCAGTCCCACAAGCAGTTTATGAGTGTTTCTATATCTCTGCATCATGCCAACATTTGTTGTTTGGGTACTTTTAGATAAAAGCCATTGTCACTGGAGTTAAGTGATATCACCTTGTAGTTTTTATTTGCGTTTCTCTGATGATTAGAGATGTTGAGTATTTTTCATGTTTCCTGCCCATTAGTCTATCTTCTTTTCAATAGTTTCTGTTCAAATCTTTTCCCCACAGTTTAAAGGAAATATCTGGTTTTTTTCTAATTGATTTTTCTGAATTCTACATAGATGCTAGTTATTAGTCCTTTATCAAATGTATGCAAATATTTTCTCCCATTCTGTAGGTTGTCTGTTCACTCTAGTGATAGTTTCCTTGGCTCTGCAGAAGCTTTTTAATTTTATCAGATCCCATTTGTTTATGTTTAAATGCTGTGATTGTTTTTAGGGTCTTGTTCATAAATTCTTTGCCTAGGCTGATGTCTATAAGATATTTTCCAATATTGTCTTCTACAATTCTTACGGTTTCCTGCGTTCGGTTTAAGTCTGTTATCCATTGTGAGTTGATTTTTGTGAGAGGCAAGAGGTGTGGATCCTGTTTCAGTCTTCTACATGTGGGTATCCAATTTTCCCAAGACCATTTATTGAATAGGGTTTCTTTTCCCCTGTGTATGTTCTAGTTTGCCTTGTAAAAAATCAGATGTCTATATGAAGATTGTTTTTATGTCTGGGTTTTCAGTCCTGTTCCATTGGTCTATGCCTCTATTCTTATGTCAGTACCATGCTGTTTTGTTTGTTATAGCCTTGTGGCATACTTTGAAGTCTAGTAGATTAATGTCTCCTGTCCTGTCCTTTTTGCTTAAGGTTACTTTGGGTATACAGGCTCTCCTTTGGTTCCATATGAAGCATATAATTATTTTTTCTAGATCTGTATTTTAATTGGGATTGCATTGAATCTGTAGAAAAATTTGGTAGTATAGACATTTTAACAATTTTGATTCTGCCAATTCATGAGAACAGTACAATTTTCCACCTTTTCACATCCTCTGCTATTTCTTTCCTCAGTGTTTTGCCATTCTCCCTGTAGAGGTCCTTCACCTCATTAATTAAATATATTCCTAGATATTTTTTTCTGTTGTGAAAGGTACTGAATCTATGATTTGTTTCTTAGTATGACTGTTGTTGGCAGATATAAATGCTACTTATTTCTGTACATTGATTTTGTAGCCCAAGACTTTGCTCAACTTATTTATCAATTCCAGTAGTCTCTAGGCAAAATCTTTGGATTTTTATAGATATAAGATCATATCATCTGCAAAGAGCAGATGAGCAAAGAGCAATAGTCTGACCTCTTCTGCCTCCATTAGTATGCCCTTAGCTTCCTTCTCTTGTCTGATTGCTCTGTCTAGGACTTCCAGCGCTATGTTGAATAGAAGTGGTCATAGGAGGTAACCTTGTCTGGTACCAGTTCTAAGCAGAAATGTTTTCAACTTTTCC
>NW_012143190.1:4066655-4068669 GCF_000956105.1 Propithecus coquereli | reverse complement strand
TTTGTTTTATTGATCTTTCATATGATTCTTCTGTTATTGATTTCATTTAGTTCTGCTCTGACCTTGGTTATTTCTTTTCTTCTGCTGCATTTAGGATTGGTTTGCTCATCATTTTCCAGATCTTTGAATTGATTCATTAGATTATTTGTGATCTTTCTGTCTTTTGGATGTAGGTATTTATGGTGATTAATTTTTCTCTCAGGATCGATTTAGCTTTATCCCACAGATTTTATATCTTGTACAATCATTATCATAGTTCAAAAAACATTTGATTTCCATCTTAATTTACTCCTTGACTCACCAATCATTCAGCAGTATTTTGTTTAGTTTGAGGCCCATATGTTCTAGAGTTATATTTCAGTCCTTTTTTTCTTTGTTCATTTTCTGTTTGAAGTATATGTTCAGTTCTGATAGCAGGGTGTTAAAGTCCCCAGCTATTACAGTACTGCCATCTATCATTTTGTGTAGATCAAGTACTATTTGTTTTATGAATCTGGGTGCTTCAGTGTTAGGTGCATATATATTTAAGATTATTATGTGTTCTTATTGAATCATTCCCTTTGCCATTATATAATTATTATCTTTGTCTTTCATTACTTTTGTTGATTTGAAGACTAAGTTATCTAATATGTGAACTGCTTTGCCAGCTTTCTTTTCATTTCCATTAGCATTGAAAATTATTTTCCATCCCTTCACCTTGATTCTGGATGAATCCTTGCAGATTAGATGTGTTTCCTGAAGACAGCAGATACTTGGCTTGTGTATATTTATCCGTTCATCTAGCCTATGTCTCTTCTGTGGGCAGTTAAAACCATTCACATTTATTGAAAGAATTGACAGGTGGAGTGGATTTCTATTCATCTACTGTTGAGTAGAACTTTGTTGCTCTATTTTATCTCTTGAGCCATTGTCATATACGGCCTTCAACCTGTAGCTTTTTGGTAATTTTACCTTGGAGTGTTTTTATTGTGCTGATTTGTGAATAATGCAGTTCTGAGTACTTCCTGCAGGGCAGGTCTTGTCTTGATGAATTCCGTCACCATTTGCTTGTCTGAGAAAGATTTTATTTTCCCCTCATATATGGAACTTAGTTTTGCAGGATTCAGAATTCTAGGATGGACATTATTCTGTTTCAGAAGATTGAGAATGGGACCCTATTCCTTTCTGGCTCATAGAGTCTCAGTTGAGATGTCTGCAATTAGTCTGATGGGTTTTCCTTTGTAAGTTACCTGCTGCTTTCACCTTACAGCTCATAGGAGTGCCTCTTTTGTGTTTATTTTAGCCAGTCTTATGATAGTGTGTCATGGTGTTTTACATTTTGTGATGAATCTCTGAGGGGTCCTATGGGCTTCTTGTACCTGGATATCAAGATTTATAGCAAGGCTAAGGAAATTTTCCTCAATTATTTCCTCAAATAAGTTATCCAACCCTTATGCATTTTCTTTTTTGACCTCAGGGATGCCTATGATTCTTCTATTGGGCCTCTTTACGTAATTCAGTATTTCTTGTATGCTTTGTTCCTTCCTCTTATTTCTCTGTTCTACCTATGTGACTGACTTGTTTAGTTGAAAGGTGTTGTCTTCAAGTTCTGAGATTATTTATTCTGCCTGATCTAACCTGTTCTTAAGACTTTCCCTGTGCTTTGTAATTCCTTGAATGAATTTTTTATTTCCAGAAGTTCTGTCTGATTTCTCTTTAATAATTCAATTTCTTTAGTGAATATTTTTTTCATGTCCTGCATTGTTTTTGAGGTCTCTTTCTGTTGGGTTCCTTTTTTAACTTGTATTTCATTAAGCTTCCTTATAATCCATGATCAAATTTCTGTGACGTTGGCAGTGCAGAAGATTTTAATTTGATTAGATCCCATTTATTTATTTTTGTTGCTGCGGCGATTGCTTTGGGGGTCTTCTTAAAGAATTCCTTACCTAGGCTGATGTCTGAAAGGGTCTTCCCAACATCTTCATTTAGAATTCTTAAGGTTTCATGCCTTAGGTTTAAGTCTGTTATCCACCTT
>NW_012143190.1:4063408-4065594 GCF_000956105.1 Propithecus coquereli | reverse complement strand
GGGGAACCAAGGGCAACACACGTAACCTAAACATCTGTACCCCATAATATGCTGAAATAAAAAAAAAAAATTCTGTGACCTGTCATTTTAATTCTCTGCGTTTAGTTGGTATCCATTTCTAGGGAGCTGGTGTTTCCTTATGGGGTGATTTTTTGCTCAGATTCTTTATGATTCCTGAGTTCTTTCACTGGTTCCTTCTCATCCTGAACAGATGAGAAGATGCTGCTTCTTACTTTTGCATTTGCTTTTGTTTAGATACTGACATGCCCAGTTTAATCTGTAAGTCAGTGAGAAGTATTTATGGATGTGAATCAACGACACTGTCTGTGATTGAGTTAGTAAGTGTAACAGATGTGCAAATTGGCCTCCTGGTCAGTAGGTGTTTTTTGCTGGAGGTTATAAGCCATGCTGTTGTTTTTGGATCCTGTGACCAGCTCTAGTTTCTCAGGAGAAGCCCTATAATGCCCCAGGTGGTGGGTGGGGTCCTGGAACTTCCAGGTGAGTCCTTTATTCACCACCACAGCAGAGGTGGGTAGGGGAATAAGGTCAGTAGGGTTAGGTTGTGTAAACCTGTCCTCCTGGTCCACAAATTCTGGTAAAGGATATGCAAAGGTTAATGGACCATTCCCCACCTCAGGGATGAGCTGCACGGGAGGGGCTGAAATGGCCCCATTTTACCAGAGTCTAAGTGTGGAGGCGGGGCTGTCTGTGTCCTGCAATCTGGTAGTCTGGAGCAGGCCTCACTCCTTTCAATCCTCCCCTATTATTCAGTTTATCCCAGACCTGTGCCTGCAAGCAGGACATCAAGTCAGCTGAGCTGCCCAAAAACTGTGATGCAGTCAGGGAGGTTCCCTGGTCAGTGTCCTCGCCTGAGCCAGAAGCACAGCACTCCCATGGGAGGAGGGGTGCCCCACTAGCTCACAACTAGGATCCACACTGATCTCTCCCCTTTTTTCTGTCCCCACAGGCACCCACACCTCCTATGATAATTAACAAATATCCTCTTTGTGTCCCTGGGCGATGTGGTCAAGACCAGGTTGTACAGGATCTGACATGCAGGCCCATACCTGAGGCGTCAGAGATCAATCACCGACTGTGCCAGGGAGAAGAATACTGGTCCTGTGTCACCCATGAGGTGCCCCCGGTGGTTAGATGTCCCTCTCCCTCCGAGCCTGTCTTGTTATAGTGGGGTTGACAGGCAAGCAGCAGCAGGGAGGGGCTTATGAGCAGGAGCCCACAGTCCAAACACCCCACAGTCTGCTGTATGACCCCAAAAGGGAAGTCCTGAGCCCCACTCCCCATGGGAGCCTCCGTGTGGTGGCTCAATTGTCTCTATATGTAGCTGTGAGAAGTGTAGGAGAAGGGGATAAAGAGTCTAGGTAGAGAAAAGTCCACCCTCTGGTAATCTCCAACCCTCTCTCTGTGATGCAGTCTGCCCAGAATGACCAAGCTCTGAAGTCATGCAGAACACACCAGGACCCAGTGGACTCCTGTGGCCGCTATAGTCTGGGTTGGAGTTGAGAAATGTCTTTGTGGGAATGAGCAGGACATAGCCTGGGGTGTTGAAGCCCCAAGGGAAGGACAGGGGTGCCTGATAGTTACAGAAACAATGTGGCACCTGCTGTTTGACTCGAGTCTTTGGGATGAAAGCCACCCTGGAGGGGCCGGGAACGAGGTGTTCCGTCCACAGGAAGCTTCCTGCTTACTGGTGGCAACAGTCTCTGGACTTGTGTGCATAGAAGGACTCTCTGGTTGCTCAGGAGCATGCAGATAGCAGGCCAACTGGACCTAGAGGGCAGGTTCACGGACTAGGACATGGGATGCAACTAGGACCGGGAAGGAGGGCTCAGATAAATAGGCTACAATTTGCCTCTTAGGCATGAGAGTCCCACAGATCCAGGTCACCCACATAGTGAACATGGCTCTTCTCGTCCCACCTGGAGCCCACTGAAGCAACTTCCAGCAGCCTCCAAAGGAAGATCCTGCTGTGCCCAGGTGTGAGAGCTCTCAGGCGGGGAGTGGGGTGGAGCCCGAAACCAGGCTTTCAGACAAGTTCTCTAAGTGGGGAAACTAAAGATGGTGGCTGAACAGACCTGGACTGGGCGGGGGGGATTTGGGCCAAACACTCAGAAGATGACCAGAGCTGTGCAGGCAGGCCCAGATAAATAGGTTTCAAACTGTTTCCT